>NC_089598.1:106474367-106585846 GCF_019320115.1 Miscanthus floridulus
CTTCCTGATGAGTGAAACAGTTCCAGGTTAATAATAGGTATCACTAGATTAATAAGCATTAATATATTTCCATAATAAATCTATTTATAAGATACAAATGTTGATACTATTTTTTATAAACCATTATGCTTACGGTTGTTGATTAGCCTAGTTATACCGCTTAGTTTGTGACATTTTTCATCTTTTATAAATCAATCTTAGTCTTTTTTAAAGAGGGCTAATCAACCTTAGCTACTTCCTCGGTTTCACGACATTTGTCATTCTCTGACTCAAACTTCTTCTCAAATTTCTTGTCACTCTCACGTTCGAAAACATCATTAGCTCCCCCATCTTTCAACATCATAGCCACAACAACCAATCACAGCACCTTAGCCAAATTAACTAGCCCAATACGGACGCAAGCTATCGTCAAAGATTGTGATGTACTTAATTAAAGAGGGAACGGTTTGTCTCTCTAATAAAATAGCATGAAACAATGGAAGTAGTATGAAATGGGATGCCTAGGATAGGTGGCACTATACTAAATCAGCCTATGAAATCCACCTCATGCGTGGGATAAGAGAAGGGAACACCACACACACATGCCCTCGCCTCGCCTCGCCTCGCTCGGGTCTAGAGTGGGGCAGTGCAGGCCTTGTGGGAGCGCGGTCTTCTTTTACGGTTTTTTTTTGTCGCTTGGCCTTTAAATTTGTAAGTTAAAAATCTTATCAGTTTAGATCGTGATCACGGCACGACATCAAGCGGTTCCTCCTATACATATGACCTATCGGCTGCCACAAGAAATCAATTTATTCTAGTTAGGGTTTTTTCGCCGTCGTAGTCTCTCCATCTTGAGCATCTGCGTGCACTGGCGATCAGGGAGCAGTTCTTCGGAACCTCCCGCCTTTGTGATCCTGTTCTGGGAGAGGGTGAATAATGTTTTTGGGAAGCATCTCACGCAACTATACATGTTCTTCACCATGGACCATCTTTCGTCCTCTTTGTCGCCATCTGCTTCGACCTATCTTCGCCAACGTTATCAACATAGTTTCTCGGCTTCATCTACCTGAGTGTATTTTTTTTTCTTACAATGCAGCATTAGAATGCTTACATTGCCTAGGAAAGTGCCCTTAAGCATCAACAAGAAACTACCTAAATTTGATTAAGTGATCTTTTCTTTTTTTTTTTCTTTTTGCTTGCCGGATAACTAGGATAACTTATTGTAAGTAGAAGACATGACGACTAACCATACATCTACTTAAGTCACCAAACAGTTACATAACCAAGTATCATGACGGCAATTTTCCACGAGTAATTGCCAAAGTCTATACATCGACGGCCAAGACGGCACCGTGAGGCCAGGTTGGCCATTTGGGCTGTCTGACTTGGTCGTGCTGACGTGGCAGTGAAAGGGGTTTAGCTCTTACCATTATGCTTATGATTGTTGACATTTTCCATCTTTTATAAACCAATTTTAGTATTTTTTTTTTCTAAAGAGGAATAATCAATCTTAGCTATTTCCTCCGTTTCACGATATTTGTCATTCTATGGCTCAAATTTCTTGTCACTCGCGCATTCAGAAACATCATTAGCTCCCCCACCTGTCAACACCATAGCCACAACAACCAATCACAGCACCTTAATCAGCCAAATGCACCAGCCAATACGGATGCAAGCTATCGTCAAAGATTGTGATGTACTTAATTAATGAGGGTCTCCCTAATGCTACTTATTTTGTGTGAGGTTAGCTAAAATGACGTGAAACAGTGGGAGTGGTATGAAATGGAATGCCTTAGGTCCCTCCCTTAGCTTGTAAACACCATATTGTTGTTTGGCACGCGTTGACCAGATTGTTGTCAGCCACAATAACAAATATGCTGGTGTAAGCACTTGCTGTTCACACCATCATCATGCAATGCAGTCCTGCCCGGCAGTTGTGCCTCTCTTTGTCATCTGTTCGTATTTTCTTGCCCTATGGCAACTCCGGTGCCCTCTCCTCTGTAGTGTGATGCATACATGTGTAGCAAAAGAAAAACGTATTCTCTGAACTTTGAAATCTTAATTCAGGTACGCGGATAGCTGATTTATTTCCGGAGGAGTCTTGATCCAACAGAGAAAGCAAAACTAGTTCATCCTGTGGGACAAATTAATAAAATGGATAACTTTCTTGCGAAATGGTTTCATTATCCGGATGGAGTACATCTACACATTCCGGCTGCTGCAACCTGCAAGCAAACCATCCTAAACATATATTCTGAAAGATTCATCATCCAAATCTTCCTGCACATTTCATAACTGCAGTATGTTTTGCATCACAGAGCATTTACAAAACGCACCACTGAAACCCGATTTAGCCATACTACTCAGGTGGCAAAACATTGAGAGTACAAAAACTATACGCAGCACAAGGTAGCTGCTGACAACATCAGCGTGCTGCAGGTCCTGCAATTATTTGCGCTGTATATTTTGTACATCATCATCATAGAAACTAATCATGCCACGGTAAGTCTCAGCAACGCATGGCTTCAGATTGCCCAGAATCACACTGATAAATGCTTTTAAAAACTGCATCCCTAGTCCTTGTCCTTGGCTACCACCATGACCAAATTGTACAAGAAATAGTAAACGATACATGTAAATAGCCTTGTTCTTGTTTGTCTGCTCTGCTGGGAGGCACGCAGATGGCGCCGGGAGCTGTTATGCGCCTAGCGCCCGGACGGTAGCAATCCGCCGGCAAATTAATTTTCGGACGGTAGTAGACTGTTTGTGGCCGCATGGACTGTTTTCTTCAGTAGGCTGGAATGTGTAATTATGGGCCGACTAGTTTGAACTGTTTATGGCCTGTTATTACTTTATTGAGACCTGCTCCTCCACGTGCATGCTCCAGAAAAGCACGCTTGTTTGTAAAAAAATGGAATATGCTTAGGTAAGCATTTGCATGAATTTTAAAAAAGTATCGTCGACAGTCCTCCGAGGGATATCCCACGAAGGTAGATTGATCGATAGAGGAGCGCGAAATTAAGAACAAGAAGGTAACAGAGACACACGAGTTAGACAGGTTCAGGCCGTCAGTACGACGTAATACCCTACTCCTGTGGTCTGTTGGTTTGTATTAGCTATCATATGATATGCCATGATTTTGGAGGGGGTCCCTGCCCGCCTTATATAGTCCGGGGGCAGGGTTACAAGTCGGTTAGATCTAAGAGATAACCGAAAAGTAATAACAGATTACTAGAATCATGGGATCGTACGTATCCTAACAGATCTCGTAATATCTTCAGGATATCTTCCTTATGTCTTGCGGGAGGCGCCGAGCAGAATCGTGCCCCGCAAGGCATCATCTTGTGAGCTGGGCCGCCCCTGGGAGCGTAGCCCAAGTGGTCTGCCGTGGGTATCCGGGGTCGTACCCCCCACAGCTAGTCCCCGATCACCTTGTACCCGTTGTGCAACGCCGTCTTAAACTTGTCCGAGCAGGTGCAAACCAAAGTCGAGCAGTTCAACTCATGGTCCGACCACCGCGATGAGTTACCGAGCAGTTGTGAGCAGTTGCCGAGCAGCGTGCACCATAGCCGAACAGCATAGAACATCACCGAGCAGCATGCCCCAAGCACGGCTTGCCATAAGGGTGTAAGGAGCTCAAATCTAGAATTGAAAATTTCCCCTCGGTGGACCAAGTGTGCCCACTTAGAATCCAACCACGAGGAAAGGAGATAATCTTCTTCGGCTTCTAGAGCCACGGAGTCTTTCAGAAAAATCAAGCACATTCACCGCTAGGTGAAGTGTGCCCACTTAGTCCCCGAGCCTAACAGTAGATGACGTAGTCATGTGGTGCCAGGGTCCAAAGTAAAAGAAATAACAGATGACCAGCCGAGCAGTCAGCCAGTCCTCGAGCTGCAAGCGGAGATACCGGAGCAATCAAACCATGGCGAAAAAATCAGAGTAACGGCTATATAGTAACGGTTACTGAGCCTCAATAAATGGCGAAGAAGTCGGCGATTATTCGACGAGTAGCAACTGATGGCAGCAATAAATGGGCGACATGGGCTGCGGTTGCGCAGAAGCCCAAGTAATAGCCCATATACCGCATCGGGGAAATCGGAGCGGCGCAGATCGCGGGAACAATTCCCCCAAAACCCTTGAATGCAGAGAGGTGGGGAAAGTGCCTTATAACCGTGCCGCCGCATACTCAGTTCCCACCGTTGCCATTTCATCTTCCTCCTCATACCTCGCATCCCTGAATCCGTAATCCCATTCGCCTCCGCCATCGAACCCTAACCAGATCTGGGAGATGGCACCGAAAAGAGGAGCCGCGAAACTGAAGAAGGCTAGTCCCAAGAAGGCGAGTGCCATAGCCCGACGCGATGAAGAGTGGGTGCTATCGCGAACAGGAGAGGCAAAACTGAACAGATTGGTGGAGCCGGCGTTCTTCCTGACCGTGCCACCGCCGGATGATGGCCGGCCCTCGGTGAGTCCTTTCCCACACCTCACACTGACAAAGCGATAGTATTCAAAGACTATTTCTGGCGTGGGTTAGGGTTTCCTGTGCACCCATTTTTGAGGGATCTATTGGAGCTCTGGGGGATTACTCTCTGCAACCTTCACCCCAACACCATTTTGCACATCTCTATCTTCATCCACTTTTGTGAGGCATACCTTGGCATCCTACCCCACTTTAATCTCTTCCGTCACCTATTCTGGCTGAAGAAGAGAGGCGGCGCTGGTTCGAAGGTGGTCGGTGGGGTGTATCTCTAGCTTTGGGATGGGATGGCGAGTGAATATCTTACCATACCGCTGAACACTTCGCTGAAGAGGTGGAACACCAAATGGTTCTACATGAGACAAAGCCACCCAGCGGTACATTGTAACACCGACCACATCCTAGAAAGCCAAAGGAGTTGGTCGGAGCTGCCAAGCAAGGACGACATGGATCAAGTGAATGAGCTGCTCGGCTTGATAAAGGGTGTGAAGACCAATGGCGGATTGGTAGCGGCGAGTTTCATAGTGCGCCGCATACAACCCTATAAAGAGAGGGCGCACCCAGGTTTTGAATTCAAAGGGGAGACCGACGGGACTCGAGAGAGGCCCGAAATACTTTCTAGGAGCGTCAAAGAGCGAACTACCGAGCTGTTCGCTCCGCTATCCTCCTTCAGGCTATCAGGGTACACGAAGCCCTTCAATTGCAAGAATCTGCCCCCTCAGGTAAATGTCTTCACTTTATGTGTCTAAGAATTTTATTTATACTGCCGAGCAATAAACTGATCCTACTCATGTGAAGATCCATTCGTAGGACAGGGCAGTATATTTCTCGGGCGTACTGAGAAACGATTGGCCGCCGTCAGTGGATGCACGTCGACCTGTTCAAATTGAGGAGAGCTCCATCGGTGTCTCCTCGGAATCCGGAGAAATGGACACTAGTCGGACAGAGAGTCCTCCCCCGGTGCCTACAAAAAATAAGGGAAAGAGGCCGGCGGAAGATGAGCCAGCACAGAAGAAGAGGAAAATAGCAACTACTTCTCCCCGCAAACCAGGCGGGATCTCTCTGGATGATGACCAGACCAATCGAACACGAAGAACCACGGTGTTTGATTGGTCTGACGACGGCGAAATTCTCACGAACCCTCCCTCGATCACAAAAGGGCCTTCGCTCTACCCACGCACGGAGCAACAAACTGATGTAGGCGAAGAAGTCCTTGAGGCTACGACAAGGAGAGTCCCCGAGCATCGAGCGAAGGGAATTGCTGCATAGCAAACGTCGGAAATCCCCTCGGAGCGGGTAACGGAGATCCTAGGGCAACAAATGACAGCAGCCCCTGAGCAGCAGACTAAACCAAGGCCGACCGAGGAAGAGCCGAGAATTCCCCCGCTGAGCTCTGGAGTTAACCCCGCAGCTGCGCCTGGAGGCTCTGGCCGGCACCGCCGGTTTAAGAAATTGAACTGTCAGACCAAACCGTAAGTACTCTTGTGCTGCAGTTAACTTGCTGTATTTTCTTTACTTATGTTGTTACTGAATAACTAATTTGACACAGTGCCAGGCGAGCAACAGATCCAGCCCCACCCGCTTAGACTGATCGGCGACAAGTAACTTGTCCTGGAATGGTGGAGACGACAACGGACCACATCCTGGAGTCCCTAAGTGCTTGGGAGCATGCTACGGAGCCAATTGATGCCCCTGGTGACCTTCCTAGCGGCGAGCGACTACCTACAATGGCGAGCAAATCGGCGATAGCTCCTTCTACGACGTTGGAAATGGGGGCAGAAAAGCTTTCGGGGTCAAATGAACAGATGGCAGTCCTCGATTCTCTGGAGGGCATGGTCGGAACTGCTATTAGACCACCGAGCCCCAAGGTGGTCCCTCTGGCTGCGATGGAAGAGGACGAGGTGGAGGAGATCATGCGTGACGAACCTTGACCTCAAGCAGTCCGGATCCTCTGAAAGCGCGGTGAAGAAATAGTTATTGTTGAAGAGGAGGACACCACCAAGGAGTTTAGGAGACTTGAGACTTCCCTTACTGGTGTGATGAAACAGATCAAGGTGAATACTTTTTTTGGAAGTCCTAGTCGTTTGTTGGCATTGGTTAACAGTAATGTCATCATATTTGTTGCAGGAAATATCTCGAGTTACCGAGCAGCGCCGCCAGCTAATAAAGCGAATGGAGCCCCTTGCACCGAAGAACGAAAAACTCAAAGAGGTCAGAAACCTCTTGGAGAAGAATATCCACTGAGCCCAACGCGAACGAGACCTTGCGGAGTCCAACGCGTGGGACCTGGAATACCAAAAGGGGGTCCTTACCGAAAAGCTGGCGGCCGTGTCTGAGCAAGTGCGGAGCCAGTCCGAGCAGCTGGCCGCTATCTCTGACCAACTAAAATGTGCTTCCAAGCAGCTAGAGAGGAAAAATGAACAGCTCAATAGTGTATCCAAACAGAAAGCAGGTATGGTATATCAACGAATGTACTTTAGTATTGCTGAACAGCCTCATTTCTATTAACAACTGCTGTGCTTGTAGAGCAAGATGCTGAGCTCAGCCAGATGCGCCAGACCATCGCTCAACTTCGCTAGGAAAAAGCAAAGGAAGCAGAGTGGGCGACCAAACTTGCGGAGGAGCTGAAAGGTGAATTCCTTCTGGTCGGTATCATTATTGTAGTAGCTCCTCGTATAACGGATCATTATAACTCTCGTAGGTTATCGTCATAAAGCCAAAGCACAATTCGACATGCTGATGCAGGAGGCCAAGGTCCAGAAGGAGAACTTCGATACTATAGTCGCCGCAATTAAGCCAGTGCTTGACTACATTAACCCGAAAATGGCCACTCAGCATGATGGTCGGTGGCAACACCCTGACACCGTCATCCAGAGGTGCAAGGCAGCGTGGGAAAACTTCAAAAACTTCAACCACGATGCCATTACTACCGTCGCTACCCATGTCCTTGCGATTGTTTGATCCCATTATTCGACCACCAACCTTCAGTCCATAGAGGGTGGGTTCGTAGAAGGACTGAGCGATGCAGAGACCCAGCAACTGGAGGATGAAGTGGAGGATGCAGCAAAAATGCTGGCCAATGACATAGATCTATTTGGCGAGACGGATGGCGATGGCGGAGCTCATTAATCTGATTATAGAAGACCATCTGTAAAACCTTGACTGTGTATTAGAAAACGCGATAGCGCAAGAAACAAGTACTTATCAAATATTTGTCATAAGGTGCTTGTATATGTAATATATGCAGTTTGCTTATAGTTCGGCGAAATAATCTTCGAAGTTTTAAATCTGACGCGGTTATGCGTAGTTCAACTAATGTCCGACTAGTTGGTCTGCTACTGGTCCCTATGGCCTTGGCCAGCCCATAGTCCATAACATCGAGTGCGGAGCCTGTGCACGTGTAGGAGTAACAGACATGACCTAGGAACCACAGCCAACCACCCATGACGTAGAGTGCAGAGCCCGTGACACGTGTAGGGAAAAATTGGTGGCTAAGTCTTTTCCATAAAAAACAGCGCTGAACGTGTTCTGGTCGACAGCTGTTATACGAACTTGGAGATAAAGGCAACACAAGCAGCGTCCGAGCAATGTATTCTATGTTGAACTCTCGGCCTTAGCTAACCCATAATCCATAACACCGAGCGTGGAGCCCGTAGACATGTAGGAAAAACAGGTGGGACCAAAGGACCGCAGCTGACCACCCATAACTCAGAGCGTGGAGCCCGTAGCACATGTAGGGAGGAGTCGGAGACTGGGTCATCTTCGAAGAGGACAGAAAAGAAAAAATGTTGCTCTCTGATCAAAAAATGTTTTCGCTGTATGGAAAACATGCTCTGTGATTTGGAGACATCGAGTTTGACGATTTGGAGAAATCATGTTTGTTGATTTGGAGAAAACTAGTTCGGCGATTTGGAGAAAACGCGTTCGGCGTTTTGGAGAGATCGCGGTCGGTGTTTTGGAGAGATCACGATCGGCATTTTGGAGAAATCGCGGTCGGCATTTTGGAGAAATCATGGTCGGCGTTTTGGAAAAATCACGGTCGGCGTTTTGGAGAAATCGCAGTCGGCGTTTTGGAGAAATCACGGTCGGCGTTTTGGAGAAATCATGGTCGACGTTTTGGAGAAATCGCAGTCGGCGTTTTGGAGAAATCACGGTAGGCGTTTTGGAGAAATCACGGTCGGCATTTTGGAGAAATCACGGTCGGCGTTTTGGAGAAATCACAGTCGGCATTTTGGAGAAATTGCGGTCGGCGTTTTGGAGAGATCGTTATGGAGTATCATAGTGCTCGGCGACCGTACACGGGGATCAAAAGTTAATGGAGAAAAAATGGAGACAAATTATGAATACCAAAACTTTATTTATCATAAAGTAGAGAGTACATATCTAGAGCGTTTCAAGGATAGAAACATATAAGGTGCTCGATGTGCCATGAGTTTGGAACATCAATCCCATCTAAGTCACATAGGCGATAAGACCCTGGTCGGGTGACCTCTTTGACGATGTAGGGCCCTTCCCAAGGGGAAGAGAGCTTGTGCAACCCTTCGGTCTTTTATTTTCTACGAAGAACGAGGTCGCCGACGGTGAATGAACGACCTTTTACGTTGCAGTTATAGTACCTTCATAGACCTTCTAAATATTTGGCTGTGCGGACGTAGGTGATCAGACGTTCTTCCTCGGCCCGGTCAACGTCCTCTGTCCGAACAGCTGTGGCTTGCTCTTCATCATAATTTTCCACCCTAGGTGCTTGGAAGGCAACATCTGATGGTAGTATGGCCTCTGAGCCGTAGACCAAAAAATATGGAGACACACGGTACTATGACTAGCTTGAGTACGCAGTCTCCAGACCATAGCTGGTAGCTCTTTGAGCCATCTGCCTAGATGCTTTTCTTCTTTCTGATATAGCCTCTTTTTGAGGGCGTCAAGGATCATACCATTAGCCCGCTCGACCTGGCCATTAGCTCTAGGATGAGCTATGGAAATGTATTTAATGGAGATGCACCGGTCTTCACAGAAGTCCCAAAAATGATGGCCAGTAAACATAGTTCCGAGGTCGGTGATGATGCTATTCGGGAGACCGAACCTATGTATGATATCTTCAAAGAGGTCGACAGCTTTCTTTGCAGTAGCTGAAACGAGCAGTTTGTATTCGATCCACTTGGAGAACTTATCAATGGCGACATATACATACCGAAAACCTCCTGGTGCTAGCTTGAAAGGCCTAATCATGTCTAGTCCCCAGCATGCGAAAGGCCAAGAAGTTAGAATGGTCTGCAGTTCTTGTGCCAGTACGTGTATTTGCTTGGCGAAAAATTGGCATCCCTCGCATCATCGAATGAGGTCTTCCGCATCAAAGATGGCCGAGGGCTAGTAAAAACCTTCTCAAAAAGCTTTGCCGACTAGTGTTCTCGATGCCGCGTGATTGCCACAGTAACTAGAGTGAATTTTGGAAAGTAGCTTCACTCCTTCGCCTTGGATGATGCATTTCTACAGTATTCCTTCCTTAGCACTTTTCTTCATCAGGTTACAATCTACCAGAATGTAATGCTTACTTCATCGAATTAGGCATTCGATTTCGGTCTTGTCGGTGGGTACTTTAGTGCTGGTGAGGTATTTGATGAACTGCTCCCTCCAATCGACGACAGGCGAAGGTATCGCAAGTACCAACTGCTCGGTAGGAGGAACCTCTTCAACTCCCTTTTCTTCTTTAATGGATGGCACCAGGAGATCTTGCATGAAGACCCTCGGTGGAACCATGGCGCGAGACAAACCTATCTTGGAGAGATAGTCAGCTGGTTGATTCTGATCTCGTACCACGTGGTGGTACTTGATACCGTAGAACTTCCCTTAAAGCTTCCTGATTTCAGCGCAGTATGCGTCCATCTTCTCACTAGAATAGGACCAGTCTTCGTTGAGCTGGTTGATAACCAGTGCGGAGTCCCTGTACACCATGAGGCGTTTGACACCGAGCTCGATGGCTATATGGAGACCATGGAGACATGCTTCGTATTCCGTGGCATTGTTGGAGGCCGGAAAGTGTATGCGGAGAACATACCAGAGTTTATACTTGGTCGACGTAATGAACAAGATGCCCACACCAGCACCAATGATGTTAAGGGCACCATCGAAGTACATCATCTAGTGCTCAGGGCAAATGGCAGCAATGGGTTCTTCGATCTCGGTCCACTCAGTGATGAAATCAGCAAGCGCCTGAGACTTAATGGTAGGTCTACTTTTGAATTCGATGGAGTAGGTGCCAAGCTCAATAGCCCACTTAATGATGCGGTCGTTGGCATCTTTTGTCGCAGAACCAACCAATTTATAAGAGTACAAGTACAATGGCAGCCCGCAAGCGGTCGCACTGTCATACTTGAACCCATATAAACCTGATAGTCCGTCGAGTACCACGATGGGTCTCGATAAACGATTTACAACAACCAAGATCGTACATGATTCAACATACATGCCACAGATTACATAAAGTTCACAGATACATTTCATCATCAGAGTACAAATAAAAGTTATTACAAACCGAGTTTGATAGATAAAGCAGAAGCAATTAAGTTCGAAAATAAAGTTTCCAACATAGTTTGATACAGTGCCAAGTAGGATCACGGTCCACAAAATCAAAGATAGGGATTAATAAAGAAGCCTGCCCAAGGCTTACTCCTCATCCATGATGGGATAGAAGCAACTCTTGCAATAACCATGATACACAGTGCCATCTGCAACAATGGGAAATAAAACCCTGAGTACGAGAAGGTACTCAGCTAGACTTACCCGTCATAAAACAGAAATAGAATAACTCCAAGGATTATGCAAGGCTATATAAGTGGAGATAACTTGACAACATTTGGCATAAAAGCAATTAACTTAGTTGTACCATTATGATTCCTTTATCAAGTTAATTATATCTATCCATTTCTAGATTAGCAACTATCCTGTGCCAAACATGTGGTATCTCAATTTAAAAGCATACAATAGTAACCATAGCAGGTATTGTAATTCCATATTCATCCGAACCATCATGTTCCATAACACAGTTACTACGATGTTGGGACTAGCCAAGTTTCTCACTATCCGGGAGAGACGGCGATTCGAATCGATTTCAACCAGCTAGGAATTTATTCCTAACACAAACCTAGGCATACCGCGTGAAGGCAGCCTTAGGTCACCTTTGGTACAACTCAAGTCTACATTTCGTGGGTCCGTACTGCGCCGCACAATCTAGAACACCAGATGCCAGGACGTTCAGGCCTAGCCTGCCCTTGGGCTCAGTCTTATCGTTCCCCGGAAGGAGTGCACAACAAAATAGGTCTCGGCCTGAGTTGAATTACTCGGCTTTGCGGTCGGAACGAGTTATCTGGCCAGCTAAGTGAGAGGCATGCGTGCAATCTTGTCAGAAGCGCCAACAATGGTATGGTCCTTAATCGACACAGACGGGGATAGATCCACACCCAAGACCTCCATGTCTTGTTGCTTCTCTATCGACATCTCGCCCGGTCTCGATTTTCTTTTACCCCATGGTTCTGTTCCACGATAGCAAATATAGCCAACCGTGCTCTGGTATCCACCTATATCTCGTAGGTGACAGGACATCACCCGACTTCTACCGGTCTAAGCATGGCTAAGCATATATTCGATCCTGGACCTATACCGGTTAAAGGTGTAATATCTGGACAAGGAATGTATATGCATCAAGTGGTTCCATTCAACTCTTATAACCTAATGCATCAATCATAAGTACTTAAGTAATCATTTGTAAAATACTGGGAGACTTAGAATGCTCCGGGGCTTGCCTCGCAGAAAGGAAGTAGGGCGGTGGTCAGGACACTCTGGAAGCTCTTCAGGATTCTGCTCCACGCCTTCGGGAGCTGCGGCTTGAGGATTCTCCTGCTGGTCCCCTTCCTCTGCTTCGTCGAATTCCAGCAACGTTATCTCTTCCTCCGATCCTAGATGCATGAATATGGCATAAGATATCATGAATGCATATATGCGTACAAGTATAGCATGATGACACATGATGAATGCATTCATATAAGTATTCGTAACAGCATGATGTTAACAAGTGCATCATGTTTATTGAGTAGGTGCATATCTCTTCTCGATCATTTAATTAACTGCTTCCCTAATGCATCTACTATATCACAAAATAGCAACTATTTGTTTTACTCATAACTGGAGTTCTATTAATCCAAATGCAGTGATCCTAGACTTTTTGGAAAGCTTATCAAATTATCTACAACTTTGTTATTAACCATTTTTACAGCAAACATCATCCCTATCATGCAACTTATCAAACTACAGAATCTGTCCGGAATCCTTTTAAATTTGCATTTTAAGCAACGATACTTCTACTTCATGTAATCACTCAAAGTTTGACAACCTAAAGCCTACCAACAGTTTAAGCATACCAAATAAATTTAAGACAATATAATGGTGAAGCCCAAACTATTTATTTAAATGCCTTTATTATTTTATTTAGATATTTAGGTTAAATAATAAACATATACCAGATGTACTTCATAAATTCTCAAAAATTTACAGTGCTTTACTAAGGTTACTAAAAGATTACTGTAAAAGTTTAATGCCATTTTATACAGTAAAACATTCTATACAAAAATGACAAGACAGAAAGGCTTAAAGTAGCATAAATAGGAAACCCTAGTGAAAAGTGTCAAGCAATAGATTTCATATTTTTCTTAGCATCCTTATGGTACTAGGATTACCCCCAACAAATTTCATGAATTTTGGATTCATAAATAATTTATAAAATTCATACAAGGATTAACTATTTATAAAAGAAAAATCTATAACTATAAATCTACACATGCACTGATCCTCAAATGTTTACCAGAGCTCATACATGTTAAGAATAGCTTACCACAAAAATTTCATAATTTTTGGAGCACAGGAACTCTAGATATAAAATAAACAAGTTTGCATGCATTCAAAAACACATTTCAAATCTCTATTTAAATCTCCTAAAATTTCTACTGTAAGTGTCAAGAATATATTTTTCTTAAATACTTCACTTCCTACAGAACACTACCAAATTTATGGCACAATTTTTGGAAGCTACCAAACTAGAGATCTAGAAATTACAAAACACACACAAATCTAGAATATTTGAACTAGCTTTAGAATAAAGGGTCGCTGACAGCAAGGACCCACGCGCCAGTTGGACCCACGCGTCAGCGACGCGAAAACAGAGCAGCGGCGCTTGCGCAAGCTTGCGCGGCCATGGCTCGTCGACGGCGAGTTCACCGGCGGTGAGGTCTTCACGACATGACCCCCACGACCTCCCGTACCTACTGGTATAACAAAAAGGACCGATCATTGAAGCTAGGTACTACGACGGTGGCTATGGCGGCGCGGAGGTGCGGGATCGATGGTGAGACGCCGGTGGAAGCCACGGCGACTCAATCAAATGCTACGCCGAGCATCACCGAGCTACGGCGGACCTAGATAGCGCTCTATCGTGGCTTGGGGTGGTCTGGTTAGGTGGGACCACAGCGACGGAGGTGGCGGCGGAGCTCCGGTGAGGCTATGCGCGGGGCTGGAGCTTACCGAGCTCAAACCGTGGGCACGGTTGGACGCGGTAGGTTGCTGGGGAGACGGTGGAGGGCTACGGTGGGGATGGAGGAGCTAGGCGTGAGCTGGCGCCTTCAACGGCGATGGCGGGCTCTCGGCGCCGAGGCTATAGCTCCTGCGGGCGAGTGGACAGTGAAGGAGGAGCCAGGAAAGCGAAGCTGAGGGCGCGGATAGGAGCGGGCGGGTGTTGGGGTGATAACACCGGGCTCAGGCGCGTCGTGGCCTGCGCGGTCAGGGCAATGGCGATGCGTGTCTGCCACAGGACTCCACGCAGCGCGCGGACACTGATGCCGGTCGGCCACTGTGCCGAGCGATTCAGTTCGTTCAGACTCGCGCCATGATGCCTGATTGCGGGTTTTTCGTTCAAATTATCTCTCGATGCAAAGCAAACCAGTGAATGATTCCAAAACAAAATTTGTAGCCCTAAGTGCCCTCTACAATTCTTGTTCAAAGATCATACTCTAATTCTCAACCAATAACGAGTAATGTCATCACCAAGATGGGTTTGTCAGGCTGTCAGTCGAACAAAGACTTAGAAAATTTCATGAGTGTTGAAATGTTGATTTTGTTGATTCTTGTGAGACCAATTCAAGCATGTTAGAAGCTAAATCAGTCAGTGACCCAAAAATAAAAGTTGTTCCTTATAGCAAATACTACAACTTTGCTTTAGTGATCTCCTCCAGGCAAGGTCTTTAACACCTAGTTCAAATTTGGTCAAACATGTCACATTTAAATGTTGATACACTTCAAAGCATGGCTTAATGACCTAATTACCCCTAACCATGAATATCAAAGTTGTTCATAATGATACTCTAAACATGTTTAAGCAATTTGCAAGGTCATTCAATCATTTCATGTATTAGTCACTCATAGTGCTATTTAGTTTAATCACATGAAAGCTTAAGTGTTGGTTCATGAAAGGTGACCATGAATAATGTCCTATTTGCTAACCTAGGTGTTGCTACATGTTTGTGTGACTCACACCAACCATCTACATGTATACTCTTATGATCATATGCATATACACCTAGAGACATGAAATAATGAGAAAAGTTGCATATGTTCACAGAAACATGCGATAACAAGCAAATGTTGCAGATGTTTCAATCAAATGTTTCAATTGTAAATGCGTGTTTATGAATGTTTGATGATCATGCTCATGTTATGCAAGTCAAGTTATGCAAGGCTAACACCCGAGGTGTTACAGCCCCTCCCCCTTATAAAAATCTCGTCCTGAGATTTGTAAGACCTACCATTCTTGGAAAAAGGCGGGATAAACTTCTCGTAGATAATCTTCTCTTTCCCACGTAGCATCTTGTTCACTATGATTGTTCCACACCACCTTATAGAACTTAATAATCTTACTCCATGTTACTCTTTCCAATTCTTCTAACACTCAAATTGGCTTTTCCTCATAGGTCAAATCTGATTGAAGCTGCACGTTGGTGGGTGCAATAGCTTCTTCAGGTACTCGAAGACATTTCTTCAACTGAGAAACATGAAAGACATCAAATATTGCACTCATCTTAGGTGGAAGTTGTAACTTATACGCAACATTTCCTTTCCTTTCCAAAATCTTGTATGGCCCTACATATCTTGGTGAAAGCTTCTTTTTCATCCCAAATCTCTTCACACCTTTCATGGGTGATACTTTCAAGTATACATAGTCACCCACTTTAAAAGTCAGTGGTCTTCTTCTTCTATCGGCATAACTCTTTTGCCTTGATTGGGGCGGCCTTCATATGTTGTTGGATGATACGTACTTGCTCTTTGGCTTCATTGACAAAGTCAATACCAAAGTATCTCCTTTCACCGGGCTCAATCCAATTCAATGGAGTTCTACATTTTCTGCCATACAATGCTTCAAATGGAGCCATTTTGATACTCTCTTGATAACTGTTGTTATAGGAGAATTTAGCTAAAGGTAACCATTTCTCCCATGAACCTTTCAAAGATATAACACACGCTCTAAGCAAATCTTCTAGGATTTGGTTCACTTGCTCCGTCTGTCCTGAAGTTTGCGGATGGTATGCCGAACTTCTGATTAGCTTGGTTCCCAAAGCCTGGTGTAAGTGCTTCCAGAAACGAGCTATGAACTATTGTCCTCGATCTAAGATTATAGTCCTAGGTACTCCATGCAGTCTCACGATCTGGGAAACATATATCTCCGTGTATTTCCCAACTATATACCATGTGTTCACGGGTATAAAGTGTGCTGACTTGGTGAGACGATCAACAATAAACCATATTGAATCGTGACCTTGTGGTGTCATTGGAAGGCCTGTGATAAAGTCCATGCTGATTTCCTCCCATTTCCAACCTGGGATAGGCAATGGCTGAAGTAATCCGGTAGTTTTCATATGGATAGCTTTTACTCTATGCAGTTATCACACCTAGCAACATAGGCTGCGATCTCTTTCTTCATCTTAGTCCACCAAAAATGGGTTTTCAGATCTTAATACATCTTACTACTACCTGGATGGATAGACAATTTGGACGAGTGAGCTTCATCTAAAATTTGATTCCTTAGCTCATGGTCTTTTGGTACCACAAGTCGGTCCTCAAACCATAATACACCTCTTTCGTCCAATCTAAAATGTTTGGTTTCTTTGCTCTTGTATTTTTTTCTTGATGTGACTTATTCCTACATCTGTCTGCTATAGCTCTATGATTTTGCTCTCAAGTGAACAACTGATCGTGATATTGTGTAGTACAGCAGGATGTAACAAGTTGAATCCATCTTCCAATAATGCTTCTGTAGTGTTGCAATGAGACTTTTGACTGAGTGCATCTGCTACTATGTTAGCTTTACCTGGATGGTAATGCACTTCTAAATTGTAGTCCTTAATTAGCTCTAAACCATCTTCGTTGTCTCATGTTCAGCTCTGGTTGGGTAAAGATATACTTGAGACTTTTGTGGTCGGTAAATATATAACATATATTGCCCAACAAATAATGTCTCCATATCTTTAATGCGTGAACCACTGCTGCAAGTTCCAAATCATGTGTAGGGTAGTTGACTTCATGTTTCTCAATTGCCGAAAGCATATGCAATAACTCTTCCTTCTTGCATAAGCACACATCCCAAACCTATTCTCGATGCATCACAAAATACATCGAAAGGCTTTTCAATGTCTGGTTGTGCTAGCACAGGTGCTATAGTCAACAAAGTTCTGAGGGTATGAAAAGCTGCTTCACATTCTGGTATCCATTTGTACTTCTCATCTTTCTGAAGTAGTCTGGTCATAGGCTTAGCTATCTTTGAGAAATCTGGAATGAAACGACGATAATATCCTGCTAACCCTAGAAAACTCCGAACTTCATGAACCGAAGTTGGGGCTTTCCAATCCATGACCTCTTTTACTTTTGATGGGTCTACAGAGATTCCATCTCATGATAAGATGTGACCTAAGAAAGGTACTTTGCTCAACCAAAATTCACATTTGCTAAATTTCGCATATAGCTGATGCTCCCTCAATCTAGATAAAACAATCCTCAGATGTTCTTCATGATCTGACTCATTTTCTGAATAAATCAATATATCATCGATAAACACGACCACAAACTTGTCAAGTTCGGGCATGAATACCGAGTTCATCAAGTACATGAAGTAGGCTGGAGCATTTGTTAGTCCGAAAGACATAACCAAATACTCGTATAAGCCATACCTAGTAGAGAAAGCAGTTTTAGGTATATCCTCCGGTCTGATCTTTATCTGATGGTACCCTGATCTCAAGTCAATATTGGAGAATACCTTTGCCTTTGCTAGCTGATCGAACAAGATGTCGATGCGAGGCAATGGATATTTGTTCTTGATGGTCACAGCATTGAGTGGTCTGTAATCTACACACATTCTCAGTGATTTGTCCTTCTTTTTCACAAACAAGGCTGGACATCCCCACGGAGATGAGTTAGGTTGGATAAGACCCTTGTCCAATAGATCTTGCAATTGAACCTTAAGTTCCGCTAACTCATTAGGTGGCATACTATAGGGCCTTCTTGATATGGGTGCCGTACCTGGCACTAACTCAATCTTAAACTCCACCTCCCTATCAGGTGGTAAGCCTAGTAATTCTTCTAGAAATACATCTGGAAACTCACAAACCACTAGGATATCACAAAGTGTGGTGGTTTGGATAGCACAAGCTAAATGTTGGAGTTCAAAATTGCGGGAGAGTGGTACTAGAAAAGCATTCCCTCCCATGGGTTCTCTCAACATAATAGTGCGGGTGCTAGTGTCAATAAAAACACCATGATACTTCATCCAATTCATGTCTAAGATTACACTTATCGATAACCTAGGCAATATTATCAGATCCGTTGTGTACTCCCTCCCTTGTATAGAGATGAGCACATTTTGACTATCTTTTTGGTAGTAACAGTACCCCCCTACTAAACTTATGTTATAACCCCCTTTGCTTACTTCAATTATTTCTTGATCATGTCTAGATGCAAATGCTTGACTCATAAATGAATGAGAAGCTCCCGAATCAAATAAAACAACAGCGGGATGCTTGTTGACGAGAAACATACCAGCCATGACAACTTCTCTAGTGGGCACTTCCTCAACATCGGTATAGTGCACGTATCCTAGACATGCCCTTGCGTTCGCCTGCCTCTGATTGTTCTGATTTGGGTTGCCATTCTTCTTGGGGTGGGGGCATTCCTTGGCCTAATGACCCATTTGGTTGCAGTTGAAACATGGCTGATTATTCCTAGGTCCTGTGGAGCTTCCCTGACTGCCAGTCCCTTTTGGTAAGGCAATAGTGAATGCCTTATGGAATGGTTTGTATGGCCTATTATTCTGAGCTTTAGGTGGTGGAGGCCTAAACTTGGGTGCAGGTGGACGGAATTGTGGCCTAGCTGTGATAGGCGCTTTTGACTGTGAAGATCCGGAGGCATCGGCCTCATATGCCCTCTTGTGACCCTTAGCAACTACATGCATGTTATTGTGATTTTCTTGGGTCAAGGCATCACTAATAAACTCATTGTACGTGGCACATCTAGAATTGGCCATGGTCTTCATTAGTTTGGTACCCAGACCTCGTTTGAAACTCTCTATCTTTTTCTCCTCAGTATCCACAAAACCTAGAGCATATTTGGACAGGTTGTTGAACGCGTGCATATATTCTGTGAGAGTCTTTGTTCCTTGAGTGAGCCTCATAAATTCGGTCGCTTTCATGCGCATCGGGCCCAGGGGAATATGATGTCCCCTAAAAGCCAGCTTGAATTGTTCCCAGGTCACTCGCGCATTAGCAGGTAGAGACGACAAGAAATGTGTCCACCAGATCCCTGCTGGTCCTTGCAGCTGATGAGAAGCATACTCAGCTTTCAGATGCTCTGTGACCCTCAGTAGACAAAATTTCTGCTCAATGGTGTTGAGCCACTCGTCAGCCTACAGTGGTTCCTCAGCCACCTTGAAGATTGGAGGCTTCGTATCCAGAAATTCCTTGAATGTACTGTACTGATTTGGCTCGGCCCCTGGTTGATGTGGGTGGCCCCAAGCGTTGTTTTGCACGATGAGGCACAAAGCTTCTTCCATTGTCCTTTGGCTCCCCAAGAACTGGGTAAAGAACTCCTGAGTGAACGGCGACGGTGGTGGTGGCAAGTCATCATGGTTGCCATCCTGGCTACCACCAGCTCCAGCATGGGTGCGCGTCATCTGCGAAGTTGCAACAATAAGCGATTATTGGTTGATGTCAAGAGATTGCAGATGAATTATAATCATGCCAAACTGAAATTACTAGAGAAAATTCTCAAATTCACAATAAAAACAGAGGCATAACAATTCATTCTCGCAACATGGCATCCCCAATTTGACCACTTATCGTGCTCATAACGCATGCAAATTTAAATCGTGATCACCAATAAAGGACTGGAATTGCATTGATGTTCAACCAAACATGCGATAGTCGTGCGATTAACAATATTACATGATAGTCGGATTACCAATACTAAATTTGAACTACAGGTCCATTACATGAATAAAGGTGATACATTAGCCCTTCCACTAAGTACTAAGCGATCTAATCCTCATTATGATCACTATCGAGGTCAGAGGTAGGATCATCTCCTTCCTCAGGCTCCACTTCTTCCTCTTCCTCGTCCTCCTCTAGATCCATCTCTGCGGCTCCAGGCGGAACATAAGGGTGGAGCCGGTTATTCAGCTGATGAACCTTCTCGTGTAGGTTGTCATTGTATTCTTCCGCATTGGCAAGCTGCTGCTCTAGCTCAAACTATCGAGCTCTCAGAACATCTTCCCTAGACTAGGCTTCATTCCTCTAGTGAGTTAACTAAGCCATCTCTACATTGAGCCTCTCAATCTCGGCGTCGTGCTCCCTCTGAAGCTGACGTCGATCCTTGCGGGCATGACCAAGAACACTAGACACACGTCTTAGGCTACCTTCTACTCCATCTAACACCTTCATCACTACGAACATGGTGCTCATGGTAGTGTTATCACTGTTCTGCCCTTCTACTGCACCAATCTCCAAAGATCTTCCTCTTGCCTGCTGCCATGAGTCAGTGGAGGGGTTGCCCCTCGGAAAGACTCCA
This sequence comes from Miscanthus floridulus, assembly GCF_019320115.1. NCBI lineage: Eukaryota > Viridiplantae > Streptophyta > Magnoliopsida > Poales > Poaceae > Miscanthus > Miscanthus floridulus. The sequence goes on from NC_089598.1 coordinate 106,494,970, forward strand.
ACCAAAGCGGCTGCCAGCTCCTGAGGAAAATGATCCATGATATCCCTTAGTATCTCAAAGGCTGCCCTGCCAGCTGCTTCTTTAGCAGTCCTACCAGTTGACTCATAACACCAACCTATCCACTCAGAATCGTCACCTTGGGGACGAACAACGGCCTCCACAGTAACCAAGAGACCCTCCCCTAACTGCTCATTCGCCCAGAAGTAGCGGGGCTCCATTCCATCAGGATAGCCTACATAGCTTAGCACTCTCCACAAGAGTGTAGGCATCCTAAACTCTCCAAGAAACGTGTGGCGTTGATAGGTACGTGGAGCAAGCTGACGGCTGGGAGCTCTGCCTCCGATGGACTTGCGAGCGGTCTGCTTTGTGCGTGCCATCTGCACCATTAACATGTACCACTTGGTGAGACAATGCCATAATGGATAAGAGTTACATAACCGAGTAAGAATTTTATAAGGGGAGGAACAATTTAATTATGGGAATGGTAATTATCATAATGCATGCTCGTTCCGTACGTCCTCACAAACTTAGGAAAATTTTGTTTCTAACGGTAGACATGGTGGCATACACACGTTCTCTCATATATATCGTAACTAGTCGAGCTACACGGTTCGTTGTTAGTGTACCTGCATAAAATTTCATTTCAGCCCTAAACCCATAATGAAATATGCAGAATGTAATTGTAAATACTTCCATATATGTATACCCATACATATACTTCCGTATCAATCTACCCGACAATAATTTAAACCCACAATTAAATACGTACCATATACACATGCAAGCATGCATACATAGTCGTACCAAAGCTAACTCTTCCCGACCGCACGCTCACATCTTGCGGTCATACACTCATCATCTTACCTTGGTGTAGAGGTGTTTGATCCATACATTACCACTCAAGTGAATGGCATCCATACAATAGCACGCCGTATGGATGACGAAGTAAAAACCCCCATGTTAGTACTTAATTAGCCACCTAATAGTCCTTAATTTGGGCATAAGGAAAGTGATTATTGGCACACTTTAGATTTCAAATACCTATTATAAAACTATTAGTTGCTAGAGAAGGGTTTTTGGAAAACAAAAACTTTTGTTTTAAATACACTTGCGACAATTAACGTTGAATCTTGCTCTGATGCCAGCTGTCGCAGAACCTACCAATTTATAAGAGTACAAGTACAATGGCAGTCCGCAAGCGGTCGCACTGTCATACTTGAATCCATATAAACCCGGTAGTCCATCGAGTACCACGGCGGGTCTCAATAAACGATTTACAACAACCAAGATCGTACATGATTCAACATACATGCCATAGATTACATAAAGTTCATAGATACATTTCATCATCAGAGTACGAATAAAAGTTATTACAAACCGAGTTTGATAGATAAAGCGGAAGCAATTAAGTTCGAAAATAAAGTTTCCAACATAGTTTGATACAGTGCCAAGTAGGATCACGGCCCACAAAATCAAAGATAGGGATTAATAAAGAAGCCTGCCCAAGGCTTACTCCTCATCCATGGCGGGATAGAAGCAACTCTTGCAATAACCATGATACACAGTGCCATCTGCAACAATGGGAAATAAAACCCTAAGTACGAGAAGGTACTCAGCTAGACTTACCCGTCATAAACTAGAAATAGAATGACTCTAAGGATTATGCAAGGCTGTATAAGTGGAGATAACTCGACAACATTTGGCATAAAAGCAATTGACTTAACATTTGGCATAAAAGCAATTGACTTAGTTGTACCATTATGATTCCTTTATCAAGTTAATTATATCTATCCATTTCTAGATTAGCAACTATCCTGTGCCAAACATGTGGTATATCAATTTAAAAGCATACAATAGTAACCATAGCAGGTATTGTAATTCCATATTCATCCGAACCATCATGTTCCATAACACAGTTACTACGATGTTGGGACTAGCCAAGTTTCTCACTATCCGGGAGAGACGGCGATTCGAATCAATTTCAACCAGTTGGGAATTTATTCCTAACACAAACCTAGGCATACCATGTGAAGGCAGCCTTAGGTCACCTTTGGTACAACTCAAGTCTACATTTCGCAGGTCCATACTGCGCCGCACAATCTGGAACACCAGATGCCAGGACGTTCAGGCCTAGCCTGCCCTTGGGCTCAGTCTTATCATTCCTCGGAAGGAGCGCACAACCAAATAGGTCCTAGCCTGAGTTGAATTACCCGGCTTCACGGTCGGAACGAGTTATCCGGCCAGCTAAGTGAGAGGCATGCGTTCAATCTTGTTAGAAGCGCCAACAACAGTACGGTCCTTAATTGACACAGACGGGGATAGATCCACACCCAAGACCTCCATGTCTTATTGCTTCTCTATCGACATCCCGCCCGGTCTCGATTTTCTTTTACCCCATGGTTCTGTTCCACGATAGCAAATATAGCTAACCGTGCTCTGGTATCCACCTATATCTCGCAGGTGATAGGACATCACCCGACTTCTACCAGTCTAAGCATGACTAAGCATATATTCGATCCTGGACCTATACCGGTTAAAGGTGTAATATCTGGACAAAGAATGTATATGCATCAAGTGGTTCCATTCAACTCTTATAACCTAATGCATCAATCATAAGTACTTAAGTAATCATTTGCAAAATACTAGGAGACTTAGAATGCTCTGGGGCTTGCCTCATAGAAAGGAAGTAGGGCGGTGGTCAGAACACTCCGGAAGCTCTTCAGGATTCTACTCCATGCCTTTGGGAGCTGCAGCTTCAGGATTCTCCTGCTGGTCCCCTTCCTCTGCTTCGTCGAATTCCAGCAACATTATCTCTTCCTCCGATCCTAGATGCATGAATATGGCATAAGATATCGTGAATGCATATATGCATACAAGTATAGCATGATGACACATGATGAATGCATTCATATAAGTATTCGTAACGGCATGATGTTAACAAGTGCATCATGTTTATTGAGTAGGTGCATATCTCTTCTCGATCATTTAATTAACTACTTCCCTAATGCATCTACTATATCACAAAACAGCAACTACTTGTTTCACTCATAACTGGAGTTCTATTAATCCAAATGCAGTGATCCTGGACTTTCTGGAAAGCTTATCAAATTATCTACAACTTTGTTATTAACCATTTTTACAGCAAATATCATCCCTATCATGCAACTTATCAAACTACAGAATCTGTCCAGAATCCTTTTAAATTTGCATTTTAAGCAACGATACTTCTACTTCATGTAATCACTCAAAGTTTGACAACCTAAAGCCTACCAACAGTTTAAGCATACCAAATACATTTAAGATAATATAATGGTGAAGCCCAAACTATTTATTTAAATGCCTTTATTATTTTATTTAGATATTTAGGTTAAATAATAAACATATACTAGATGTACTTCATAAATTCTCAAAAATTTACAGTGCTTTACTAATGTTACTAAAAGATTACTGTAAAAGTTTCATGCCATTTTATATAGTAAAACATTCTATACAAAAATGACAAGACAGAAAGGCTTAAAGTAGCATAAATAGGAAACCCTAGTGAAAAGTGTCAAGCAATAGATTTCCTATTTTTCTTAGCATCCTTATGGTACTAGGATTACCCCCAACAAATCTCATGAATTTTGGATTCATAAATAATTTATAAAAATTCATACAAGGATTAACTATTTATAAAAGAAAAATCTATAACTATAAATCTACACATGCACTGATCCTCAAATTTTTACCAGAGCTCATACATGTTAAGAATAGCCTACCACAAAACTTTCATAATTTTTGGAGCACAGAAACTCTAGATATAAAATAAACAAGTTTGCATGCATTCAAAAACATATTTCAATTCTCTATTTAAATCTCCTAAAATTTCTACTGTAAGTGTCAAGAATATATTTTTCTTAAATACTTCACTTCCTAAGGAACACTACCAAATTTATGGCACAATTTTTGGAAGCTACCAAACTAGAGATCTAGAAATTACAAAACACACACAAATCTGGAATATTTGAACTAGCTTTAGAATAAAGGGTCGCTGATAGTAGGGACCCACGCGCCAGTTGGACCCACGCATCAGCGACGCGAAAACAGAGTAGCGGCGCTTGCGCAAGCTTGCGCGGCCATGGCTTGTCGATGGCGAGTTCGCCGGCGGTGAGGTCTTCACGACATGACCCCCATGACCTCCCGTACCTACTAGTACAACAAAAAGGACCGATCATTGAAGCTAGGTACTACGGTGGCGGCTATGGTGGCGTGGAGGTGCGGGATCGACGGTGAGACGCTGATGGAAGCCACAGCGACTCAATCAAACGCTGCGCCGAGCATCACCGAGCTACGGCGGACCTAGCTAGCGCTCTATCGTGGCTTGGGGTGGTCTAGTTAGGTGGGACCACAGCGACGGAGGTGGCGGCGGAGCTCCGGTGAGGCTGTGCATGGGGCTAGGGCTTACCGAGCTCAAACCATGGGCACAGTTGGACGCAGTAGGTTGCTGGGGAGACGGTGGAGGGCTGCGGTGGGGATGGAGGAGCTAGGCGTGAGCTGGCGCCTTCAACGGCGATGGCGGGCTCTCGGTGCTGAGGCTGCAGCTGCTACGGGCGAGTGGACGATGAAGGAGGAGCCAGGAAAGTGAAGCTGAGGGCGCGGACAGGAGCGGGCGGGTGCTGGGGTGATAACACCGGGCTCAGGCGCGTCGTGGCCTACGCAGTCAGGGCAACGGCGACGCGCGGCCGCCGCGGGACTCCACGCGGCGCGTGGACACTGACACCGGTCGGCCACTGTGCCAAGCGATTCAGTTCGTTCAGACTCGCACCATGATGCCTGATAGCGGGTTTTTCATTCAAATTATCTCTCGATGCAAAGCAAACCAGTGAATGATTCCAAAACAAAATTTGTAGCCCTAAGTGCCCTCTACAATTCTTGTTCAAAGATCATGCTCTAATTCTCAACGAATAATGAGTAATGTCATCACCAAGATGGGTTTGTCAGGCTATCAGTCGAACAAAGACTTAGAAAATTTCATAAGTGTTGAAATGTTGATTTTGCTGATTCTTGTGAGACCAATTCAAGTATGTTAGAAGCTAAATCAGTCAATGACCCATAAATAAAAGTTGTTCCTTATAGCAAATACTACAACTTTGCTTTAGTGATCTCCTCCATGCAAGGTCTCTAACACCTAGTTCAAATTTGGTCAAACATGTCACATTTAAATGTTGATACACTTCAAAGCATGGCTTAATGACCTAATTACCCCTAACCATGAATATCAAAGTTGTTCATAATGATACTCTAAACAAGTTTAAGCAATTTGCAAGGTCATTCAATCATTTCATGTATTAGTCACTCATAGTGCTATTTAGTTTAATCACATGAAAGCTTAAGTGTTGGTTCATGAAAGGTGACCTTGAACAATGTCCTATTTGCTAACCTAGGTGTTGCTACATGTTTGTGTGACTCACACCAACCATCTACATGTATACTCTTTTGATTATATGCATATACACCTAGAGACATGAAATAATGAGAAAAGTTGCATATGTTCACAGAAACATGCGATAACAAGCAAATGTTGCAGATGTTTCAATCAAATGTTTCAATTGTAAATGCGTGTTTATGAATGTTTGATGATCATGCTCATGTTATGCAAGTCAAGTTATGCAAGGCTAACACCCGAGGTGTTACATCTTTGTTGCGGAGAATGTCCCCCAAAGGGAACTCAGTGACCACGGCAATCTTGTAATATTCGAAGTAGTGTCGGAGCTTGCGCGACGTAATCAAAATTGCGTATAACAGCTTTTGCACCTGAGGATAGCAAGTTTTGGGCTCATTAAGTACCTCACTAATCAAGTATACCGGTTGTTGCACCTTGTAGGCATGCCTAGACTCCTCGCATTTGACAACAATAGCTTTACTGATGACACGAGAAGTGGCGGCGATGTAAATCAACAGAGTTTCATCTGGTCACGGTGCCATCATGATCGGAGGTCTTATTAAGAATAACTTAAGCTGTTCGAAAGCCATGTCTGCCTCCTCTGACTAGGAAAAATGCTCGGAGGCCTTGAGGAGCTTGAAGAAAGGTAGCCCCTTTTCGCCAAGACGTGAGATAAAGCGGCTTAAAGTAGCCATGCAACCTGTAAGCTTCTATATATCCTTGACGTATGTCGACCGTTTCATGTTGGTGATAGCAGAGACCTTGTCAGGGTTAGGTTCAATACCTTGAGCGCTGATGATGTAGCCCAGCAGTATAATAGATGGAACTACAAAGATGCACTTTGAAGGGTTTAGCTTCCATCGGTACTTGTTCAGGTTGTAGAAAGTTTCTTTAAGGTCGGTGATAAGATTGTCGGTAGTTTTAGTCTTGATGATCACGTCATCGATGTAGGCTTTGATGTTATGGCTAATCTGTTGGTCGAGGCACATCTGGATAGCCCATTGATAGGTCGCCCTAGCATTCTTGAGTCCGAATGACATAGTTGTGTAGCAGTATGCACCGAAGGGCGTGATGAATGACATCCTGATCTAGTCTTCTTCCTTGAGGGAGATCTGATGATAGCCGGAGTAATAGTCAAGAAAGGAGAGTAGTTCACAACTAGCGGTGGAGTCTATAACCTCGTCTATCTGAGGCAGGCCAAAGAGGTCTTTAGGGCAGTGTTTGTTAAGATTAGTATAATCAACACACATTCTCCATTCTTTATTCTTTTTTCGAACAAGAACAGGATTTGCTAACCAATCTAGATGATACACTTCTTTTATAAATCCAGCAGCTAAGAGCCATTTTATTTCTACCCTAATAGCCTCCTTCTTGTCTGGCATGAATTGGCGGAGTTTCTGCTTGATCAGTTTGGTAGTCGGCGAGACATTCAAGGAGTGCTCGATCTTCTCCTATGGTACCCATGGCATGTATGTAGGTTTCCAAGCAAATACATCGGCGTGGGCATGTAGGAAGGAGACAAGCGCACCTTCCTATTTGGGGTCGAGGTGAGCCCCAATCTTCACGGTCTTGGAGGGGTCGTCAAGGCCGAGGCTAACCTCCTTGACCTCCTTAGACTTGGCGGAAGTGCAAGGAAGCTCTAGCTCTAGGATCTCCATGTCGTCGGTGGGCATTGTCTTGGCTTTGGTGACCACGCTGGCCATCTGGATGGAGAGGTTGGTAGCTTCGGCTAGAGCGAGAGACTCTGTCTTACAGGCATAGGCAATGAAAAGGTTGGCCCGTAGAGTCAGGACTCCTGCAGGCGAAGGCATCTTTAACACCAGATACGCATAGTGCGGTATGGCCATGAACTTGGCTAGAGCCGGCCGACCAAGTATGGCGTGGTAGGTGGTGTCGAAATTGGTGATGTAGAAGTTGATATGCTCGATGCGGTAGTTGCTTGCCGTTCTGAACTGTACTGGTAGGGTGATCGCTCTGAGCGGTCTAGATGCCCTGCCAGGTACCACACCCCAGAAGGAGGAGTCCGAGGGTGTGAGATCTGTTGTCTCGAGGCCTAACTCCCTTAGAGCCCTGGCGAAGAGCAGGTTCAAAGCACTTCCCCCATCGACAAGGACTTTCCTGAAGAGAACCTTTTGGGCGGTTGCATCGAGGATGAGGGGAAAATGCTCTGTGTAGAGTATGTCCACCCATTGGTCGGCCCTACTAAAGGTGATGGGGACCTCGGACCATGGGCGATAGCTCAGATTAGCAGTGGTGTCTTCTGAAGTGACGACGAGCACTCATCGGGTAGAGAGCTTTTGTTCTCTTCTACTCTCAGTAGAGGCGAGGCCCCCAAAAATAGTGGCGACCACCTTGTCATGGTCCTAGAAGGCGTTGTTGTTGTTCCCAGGCTGTCGGTGACCCCTGGCTCCATCATTGGCATCGTAATCGAGCCTCTTGCCCTAGAACTCCCTGGCCAGACCAATGCAGTCCTTCATCTTGTGTTTGGCATTCTTGTGAAGAGGGCATGGACCGTTGAGGATCTTTTGGTACTATTCATCGTAATTACGCTTGGCGCGAGGTTGACTAACGACGGTGAATATGTGTTCTGGTCGGCGGCGGTGATTTTGGCCAGGCCTGTGTCCTGTTCGACTTCCTAGTCGTGCTGGTGATGGTGCTCGGCGCGATGGCCTCCAACTCCACCCTAGAGAGGTAGTAACTGGTCGGCGAAACGGCTTTGGCTAGGGCGGCGATAGGATCTTGGCGCGGCTGACCGATGGATCGTGCTTGTCGAGCACGAAGGTCTTTGATCCTAGCAGATCTCGTTGACCTGGCAGTGTGCCGCTTTGAGCATGGCAGCGACCTTGGTGACCTCAGGAGTTTGTGTGAGCCGGGCGAGCTCATTGGCGGCCACGACTAAGTTAGCGCTTGGAGTTTTGTAGACGTCGTAGCCGTCGACACGGAGAAATTCATTGTCAAGGTTGCGATGGAGCAGCCTTCCTTATGAGTCAAATTGGTTGTCGCGAGCGGCCTCGGCCATCGCAAGAGCGCGCTCATTTTCACGGCGTTGCGCGTGGTTGACGTTTCTATTTTCACGAGCAGCGCGTTCCTCGTTGGTTTTGCCGTTCTAGGGAGGGCTATCGATCTGACGTTGAAAATCGCACCACCCTAGAAAGGCGGGAGAGGGATTTGCTCGGTGAAGGTTTTGGTGAGGGTCTCCTTAGAGCCTTGGGATTTAGAGTCTAGATTCTCCTCCAGGATGGTTTGGAGGGATGCTTCGGGACATCGACTGACGTGCAGCATGTTGACCATCGGTAGGAGCTGGTCGATGATCTGGTCGGCGAGAGGATGGATATCCCCCACCTGGTCGGCAAACTTGCCCCTCAGGGCATCTTGGTACGTAGCGGCGGTGTTGGCAAGCTCGAAGGGTAGGGCCGTAATCCCCAGAGTTTGCCGAGCAACTTCCAATAGAACCGTATCGGAGAGTGGTCGGCGCCGAACGAAAGTGTCCAGAGCCAATTCAGCGATGGAGAGGCAATCGGCAAGCTTCAGGCTGACCCGATCGATGGATTCGATCAGATCGTCATTGTTGATGTGCCTCCTCTGGTAACAAGGGAGTGAATGGCAAGTTGTTGATTTGAGTGACCTTAGAAGTGGATCCAAGATTGGATCCACAGTTGTAGGTGTGAGGATGGTCGGCACAGAACGGATCTGCACTGGCTCGAGGAGCTCTTCGACTCCGTCAGCGTTGATGTCTGTCGGTATGGGACCCATGGGGTACCCCGCAAGGAAGGGAGAAGACCTAGTCTAATTAGGATTCTTCCATGTACTCTTAGTAGTAGTATTATTCTGTAATCCTACTAGGAACTCTCATTATAAACCGACTAGGACTCTGGCCTTCTGACTATATAAAGGAGGGTAGGGCTCCTTAGATTGGGAGTTGAGAGAACAATTGTACAACACAATACTTTACAATCAATCCAACGCAAAGGCTAACACCGAACTGGATGTAGGGCTATTACTTGATCAACGATCGAGGGCCTGAACCAGGATAAATCGACTGTCTCTTGTGTTAACCGTCGAGTTCTGCATACAGTAAAGCCCGAACATACTGCCTCGGGGACCCCCATGGTAGGCTATCGGTGATAAAACATCGACAGTTGGCACACTAGGTAGGGGCTTTCGATGACTTTGCATCCAAGAGCTCGATGGACCTCGACAACATGATCTTCCCGAAGGGATCAACCTTCATCTTTGTGGGGGTATTAACCCCTATACCCTTGCGGCTAGTCTTGGGCCGGCTCGGATCAAGGGGTCTGGCCCACTGGAAGACGACGCGTGGCCTAGCCAATCTGTTCGAAGTCCCACGTGAAGAATCAAGGTAGATTTGGAGGTCAAGCAAGATCCTGGTCGGTTAGAATAGGAATCATTATCCGGCCACCTATGGCAATTGTAACTGGCTAGGATTAGTTTCTAGATCTATAACCCTGCCCCCTGGACTATATAAGGCAGGCAGGGGACCCCTCTAAAAAAACATCTCTCATTAACATACAGCAATACAATCAGACATAGGACGTAGGTATTACGCCCTCACGGTGATCGAACCTGGATAAAACCACGTGTCTGTCTTGTGTCACCATCTTGTTTTGTAGCATGCGCATCTGTCTGCCGATAATCTACAACCTTGGGCATACCCCTAGGTAGACTGCCGACCATATTTCGTCGATAGTGGTGCGCCAGGTAGGGGGTGTGCGTACTACTCTCTGGAAGAACAAGATGGTCATCATCCCCGGATCCATGGCTACGCCGAACGGCCTCACGTTCACCATCGGCCAGATCACCTAGACCATGGGCTCTGGCAACTTCATCGCCATGACCATGGAGGAGGCACAGATTCGATCTGCATCGACCACTGCTTCACCGACATCGGCTACAGCTCCGACAACGTTTGATCTGGCTCTGGCTACACCAGCATCATCTTTGGCCACGCCAACAACTCATCCGCTTCCTCACTACAAAGGGAGGCAGATCGATAACATCGACCTACTCGACTCCATCGATCGGGTCAACACCAAACTTGCCGAAACCTTAGCTCTAGTAAGTTTGATTCAAAGTCAACCTAATGAGCAAGAAACCACCACCCACAATAGATCTACCCGACCAGCTCGGGCTAGTCGTCCTGCATGGCTCGGTACAGATCTCGTGGTCACCTTTACTCCTGAAGGGTGCTCTGTTCATCGCTGGTCAGCCCTCGCGACGGGTCTCTGGCTCTCTGAGTATGAAGCCTCGATGGAGAACTACCAGGCTCAGCCCTATAGCCTACGCAACTTCGTCAACATGGTTTGGATTGAAGAGTATCAAGAAGGATCGGTCCACACAGTTTAGGAGGGTGGCTCAAGCTCCTCATCTGGTGTCTCATCTAATGCCTCCGTCCACACCGAGCTCTAGCATCACGATGACGAAGGCATTGAATACGATCTAGATATCCCAGACCACACCCCGGGTTTCCCATGATTCCCATCTTTTTCACCAAGGCGGGGAGACTTGATCAATGTTGTTAGTAATGACGAACCGCCAGCAGCTAGCGAAATAGAACAAGAAAGGCTGGCGCGTGAGGCACGCAATATTGATCGGTTCAATCACCGACAAGTCGAAGCTGAGGCAGAAGAGGAGGCATGACGCATAAGGATCCAGCCACGTGACCTTAACAATGCCTTTGATAGGGTGGGGGACAAATAGGTCTTTAGGACTCCAAGCGCTAACATAGCTGTTGCTATGGCGACAATGCAATGACTACCCAATACCCCGAAAATCTAGGCAGTTCGTGATGATATACAAGCTTACCTGACGGCTACTATGGCTTAGACCGCAGAGATTGTAAATCAAGCCCGGGCTCCATCCGTCTCAGTTGAATCAAGCCACAGCCGCTAGTATTCAAGTTGCTCACAGCCACCCAACAAACATGGCTCGCGCAACAACGACCCATCAGACAACCGTCGAGGCGAAAACGGTGGTGACGATGGTGGTCGGGATAACAACCGCTGAGACAACCGCGATAATTGCCGTGATAACTACGGTCGCAGGGAGAACTAGGGTGGCAATCGGGGTCGCCGTGATGGCAATAACGATCTCCGCCACTCCCTCGAAGAATGCGATCTACGCAATCGCATTAACCAAAGGGCCAACGATCGTGCATCTCATGAAAGCTATCGCCGTATGGAATATGATACTACCCATGGCCCACCGGGTTTGAAGCAGTTTACTCCACACCTTCGCCAAGTCATATGGCCCAAGAATTTCAAGCTCGAAAAACTTTAGAAGTACGACGACAAGGAGAACCCCAAATTATGGGTCATGCTCTACGAAACCGCATGCAGATCAGCCATGGCTGATGAGCACGTCATGTCTAACTACTTCCTAGTCGCTGTTGGCCATGCAGGTCACCAATGGCTAGTCAGCTTGCCGGCGAACTACTTTGATTCTTAGCAAGAGCTCAAGCAAGCTTTCATCGACAACTTCATCGCCACTTGCGAGCAACCTGGCAACAAATATGATCTACAGCGGATTCAAGACCGGAAAGATGAGCCGCTATGCGAGTACGTTCGACGCTTCTCGAAGATGCGCATCAAGGTCCTGTCAATCTCCAACAATGAGGCAATCGAAGCTTTCATCACTGGTCTCTGCTTCCACGATGCTATAAGGGACAAGCTCCTCCGCAAGAGACATAAATCAGTCATAGCGCTCCTAGCCACTGCTAAAAAATATGCGGATGCCGATGATGCTAAAAAGATAATCATCGAAGAAGCAGCAAGGGTTCCACGTTCCGACCACCCATGCTCCGACCACCTATCACACCGCGATGACTACCGTGGCAACCGTGGTCGAAACGACAATTTTGATCGCCATAACCAGCACAACAACCCCCGCGACCACCGCAACCAGCGTAATCAGCGGCACAATCGCCGCGACGATTACAGGGGCAAGCGTGCTCAGGAAGACGATGGTGAGGTCAACACCATTAAGAAAGGTGGTGGACGTCGCAACTACGAAGAAGTCTATGCCAAGGCATTGAAAGGACCCTGCCAGCTCCACCTCAAGTCAAACCATACCATGGAGAATTGCCGCGTTCTCAAGTCTATCTACACATGTCAACAGGCTCTAGATACGTTCGATAAGCCTAACGATGTAGGGGAACAGCGCAACAAGTCCAACGATGATGAAGACGCAGATCCTCGTCACAAGTACGTCAAGCCAACCGATCGCGTCCACACCATCATTGGAGGCAAAGTGTCCATCAAGACCAAATGAGAACGCAAGCTGCTCGCCCGCGCCTGCTTGAACGTGGCCAACACCAACAACCTCATCGCTGATCCGTGGCTCCCTCCTTAGTCTCACCATGAGATCTCCTTCAGCAGAAAGGACCAATGGGCCACAATACCTGAGCCAGGACGTTTTCCTCTGGTCCTTGATCCTTGTATCAACAGGGTCCAGTTTGACAGAGTGCTGATTGACAGCGGCAGCTCCATTGATATACTATTCAAGAACAGTTTGCCAACTCTAAAAATAACCTCGGCTGATCTCAAGCCATACGAGGCATAGTTCTAGGGTGTTCTCCCTAGATAGAGCTCTACTCCTCTCGGGCAGATCACGCTACCTGTGCAATTTGGCACCCCAGACCACTTCCACACTGACTACGTCAACTTCGTGGTCACCGACTTTGAAGGCACCTACCATGCTATCCTTGGTCGACCAGTGCTCACCAAGTTCATGGCCATACCTCACTATAGGTATTTGGTGCTCAAGATGCCTACTGAGAAGGGAGTTCTAACTCTCAAGGGCAACGTGTACGCAGCTTACACCTGCGAGGATGATAGCTTCAAAATAGCAGAGGCTCACGACCTCTCTATTCGCATGGCCAAGACCACGCTCAGCGCTAAGAAGGCCCTAGCTGACCACCTAGAGATCCTAGAGCTCGAGGCCCCACGCAAGAACATCAAGTCCAAAGAGCACAAAGCGATCCAGCTGGTCGACGGTGATCCCAGCAAAATGGCCCTTATCGGGGCCAACCTGGATCCTAAATAGGAAGATGCGCTCATCAGGTTCTTGAGGAGCAACGTAAGCGTGTTCGCATGGAAACCTGCTGACATGCCTGGCGTACCTCGGAACTTGATCGAGCACTCCTTAAATGTCGACAGCAAGGCCAAACCTATCAAGCAGAAGCTACGATGGTTCGCTCGTGACAAAAAGGAGGCTATTAGGGTGGAAGTTACCCGGCTTTTAGCAGCTGGATTTATCAAAGAAGTGTATCATCCGGAGTGGTTAGCCAACCCGGTTCTTGTACGCAAAAAGAATAATGAATGGAGAATGTGCGTTGATTACACTGATCTCAACAAACACTGCCCTAAAGACCCCTTCGGCTTACCTCGCGTAGACGAGGTCGTAGATTCAACTATCGGCTGTGAGTTGCTCTCCTTTCTCGATTGCTACTCCGGTTATCACCAGATCGCTCTCAAAAAGGACGACCAGATCAAGACATCCTTCATCACGCCCTTTGGTGCCTATTGCTACACGACCATGTCGTTCGGGCTCAAGAACGTCGGGGCTACCTACCAATGCGCCATACAGGCCTGCCTCAACGATAAGATAAAAGACGACCTCATCGAGGCTTATGTGGACGATGTAGTTGTCAAGACCAAGGAAGCATACACCCTTGTTGACAACCTAGAGCGTACCTTTGTAGCCCTTAACAAGTTCCAATGGAAATTAAACCCAAAGAAGTGCATCTTTGGTGTTCCTTCTGGTATACTACTTGGCAACATCGTTAGTCATGACGGCATATGCCCTAACCCAGAGAAAGTCAAAGCTGTCTTAGACATGAAGCCGCCCAAAAAGGTGAAGGATGTTTAGAAGCTTACCAGATGCATGGCCGCTCTCAGTCGTTTCATATCAAGATTAGGCAAAAAAGGGTTACCATTTTTTAAACTGCTTAAAGCATCCAACAAGTTTGAGTGGTCGAAGGAAGCAGACGCTGCCTTCACACAGCTGAAACAATACCTTACGTCACCTCCGATCCTCACTGCTCCCAGAGAAGATGAAACCCTCCTGCTTTACATTGTGGCAACTAATCGAGTGGTCTCCACTGCCATGGTGGTCAAGCACGACGAGCCTGGCCACGTCTACAAGGTACAACGACCAATCTATTTCATTAGTGAGGTACTCAACGAGTCCAAGACCAGGTACCCACAGATTCAGAAATTGATCTATGCCATACTAATAACATCCTAAAAGTTGAAACATTACTTTGACGGATATCGTGTGGTGGTCATGACTGAGTACCCTCTGGGAGACATCATTCACAACAAGGACGCGAATGGGCGCATCATCAAATGGGCAATGGAGCTATGCCCTTTCTCCTTGGAATTTGCAAGCCGTACTATAATCAAGTCTCAGGCACTTGTCGATTTCATCGTCGAGTGGACAGACTTAAGCACACTTGCCTCTCAGGGGCCCGACGAGTATTGGAAGATGTACTTCAACAGCTCTCTCAACATTGATGGCATAGGAGCAGGAGTCCTTTTCGTATCACCATCTAAGGAGCAGCTTCGATACGTCCTCAGGATTCATTTCCCGGCGTCTAATAACACCGCGGAGTACGAAGCATGCCTACATGGTCTCCGCATTGCGGTCGAGCTCGGTGTCAAATGTCTCTATGTCTATGGGGATTTGGCTCTGGTCATCAATCAACTCAACAAGGAATGGGTACGACTAGTGAAAAGATGGATGCATACTGCAAATCGATCAGAAACCTAGAAGGCAAGTTCTATGGCATCGAGTACACACATGTGGTCCAGGACAAAAATCAAGCAGCAGATGCACTGTCAAAGTTAGGATCATCCCGAGCTAAAGTCCCACATGGCATATTTGTTCAAGACCTGCTCACGCCTTCCATCGAAGACGAAGATCCCACGGTCGACAAGCCTCCAGACCAGCTTTTGGTGGCTACGGTTCCGGCGTCAAACACCATCGAACCACCTCCGACCACTAAGAAGCCTGACTGGAGAGTACCTTTCATCAAGTACCTAACAGAAGGTAGTGGTTACACCGATAGGACAGAAAACGAACGTCTGATGCGTCGCAGTAAGCAGTATCTGCTCGTCGAGGGCAAATTATGGCGCAAGAACGCAAAGGAGGAAATCTTGATGAAGTGTATAACCCAGGAGGATGGCGAACGTCTCCTAGACCAAATCCACTCTGGCTCCTACGGCAACCACGCGGCCTCAAGAACGCTGGTTGGCAAGGCTTTCCGAGTGGGGTTTTATTGGCCGTCAGCTATAGCCGATGCCGAGAAGCTAGTCCGCCATTGTGAGGGTTGTCAGTTCTTCACCAAGAGAATCCATGTTCTGGCACACGAGATTCAGACAATACCAGCCTCTTGGGCCTTCGCATGCTAGGGACTGGATATGATCGGGCCCTTGAAGCCGGCTCCTGAGAAATTTACATATGTCTTTGTGCTGATCGACAAATTTTCCAAGTGGATAGAGTACATGCCTCTGGTACAGGCATCTTTAGAAAAGGCTGTCACGTTCATCGACCAGGTCATGAGTATGGGTTCGCTGGTGAACAGGGAACTAGCGGTGGATTTGATTGGTGGTGATTTTGGGTGTATTAGGGTTGGCGAGAGGAAGAAGAAAGCTACGGTTGCGAATGGCAATGGGGTTCAGTAAATAATAATTTACCTATCCTATACTGTATTTAACCCAAGAGTTGCGCCGTTTCGTCCACTCGGGATTCTTGGAAGATGTGCGCACGCGCCGTAGACGGTTGTTTTCACAGCCTCGAGATCTATGCCAATATATGAGCCTCTTCGTTGCTAGTGTGGGAGGTCCCACTCTGACGCACCTACCGACAGGTGCCACGCAACTGTTCGCTTGACAAGACATAAAGACAGTATGACATGCTATACCCGTCTACTTTTTTGACCAGACGTGTCAGATTGGATTTAAGAGGGCAAGTAGATGAATAAATACACAAAAAATAGTATAAGTGGCATTTGTTTATTCGTCGCACCTGCCGTGCTTGGGGACTTCCTAGACCACTACCATGCTCGGGGACTACCTAGATCACTGCTATGCTTGGGGACTGTCTAGACCACTGCTGTGCTCGGGGACTGCTCAGACCACTGCCATGCTCGAGGACTGTCCAGACCACCCTGGTGCTCGGGGACTGCCCTGACCACTCTCTGAACATTGCTTGGAGAGCGTTCTCCTCAGCTACATGTGATTTATACTCACATACAGTTGAGAGGCATTTATTTAGACCTTGCTACAAGTCTCATATCTCACCTTCCAGCAAGCTCGGGGACTACATCGGTATGATGCACCTACCGGTGCATCTTGTATTGCATGTACAACAATCGGATTCTCACCAAAACTGGGAATTCTTGTTAGACCCTGGCACCACGTGCCTACGTCACCTACTACCAGGCTCAGGGACTAAGTGGGCACACTCACCTTGCGGTGAATGTGTTTATTTTATCGACCCCTACGCTATGATTGTTTGCTAGAACTATTTTTGTCCAAGGGTCGCTTACATTTCTTTTTAGAAATACAAGTGGGCACACTTGATAAGGAAAGAAATCTTTTTCTTTTTTCGTTTATACCACCATGCATTCTTCAGACAACCGGAATCTTCGGTTATAATCGTGGTCCACTGTTTTCTATTCTGACCCGAATGTTGGCATATTCGTTTGGTCAATATTTCAACCAGTTGGAGATGACATGATGACGGATCGCATTAGTTGAAGGAGGCCAAACGGCGTGTTGTAGCATAATACATGGTGCTCGGGGACTAGCTGTGGGGGTATTAACCCCTATACCCTTGCAGCTAGTCTTGGGCCAGCCCGGATCAAGGGGTCTGGCCCACTAGAAGACGATGCGTGGCCTAGCCAATCTGTTCGGAGTCCCGCGTGAAGAATCAAGGCAGATTTGGAGGTCAAGCAAGATCCTGGTCGGTTAGAATAGGAATCCTTATCCGGCCACCTATGGCAATTGTAACTGGCTAGGATTAGTTTCCAGATCTGTAACCCTACCCCTGGACTATATAAGGCGGGCAGGGGACCCCTCTAAAATACATCTCTCATTGACATACAACAATACAATCAGACATAGGACGTAGGTATTATGCCCTCACGGTGGCCGAACCTGGATAAAACCTCATATCTGTCTTGCGTCACCATCTTGTTTTGTAGCTTACGCATCTTTCTAATGATAATCTACTACCTTGGGCATACCCCTAGGTAGACTGCCGACCATATTTCATCGAAAATCTTCAGTTCATGGATCTATGAGGTAGGCGATGATGGCAGGCTCCAAGGCCATCTCCTCAAAGATCCAGACCATCATCAGGACTTTTTCATTTCAGCGACAATGATAGATCAGCTTGCCGGAAGATTCGCGTAGCTCGTAATATCCAATCCGACTCAGATTTTGTGACTTCACGCATCCAATTCAAACTTAGGTTCCGCTTCTAAGATGGAGTCTTATCCGAGTTCTTTTGGAAAACTGAGTTGTTTTCTGACAAAGCTCCGGAACACGACGTCAACCTATCAAGAATACTACTTGGGGTACACTCAGAGTACTTTAAAGAAGTCGGGTCCTTTTTCGTTTGGACTCCACAACATGGCAATGTCTTATCGGACATGGCCCGAAGGATCCACCAATCCGGTGCTTAGAATGCCACTGAAAGGAGCCCAGGAAGGTCTCGTCTTAACTATAACGTCTCAAGACTACATCGTCCACTGGCCAGGATCCATTCCTAAGGATAGCGGCACTCAACTAGTCGACAACACGACAACAATAGCTCTACCCTATCAAGAAGGAGACTCGATTTGTGACCTTAAAGCCTCTACTGAAGTTATCAACAACTCTGGCAGTACGGAAACCAAAGACAATGATAGAACAACTCACACAAGAGAAGTATTCATGATTCGCCGTCCTCGATCACCATTGGTCCCCCTAGAAGCACCCGACATCAGGTCTTCAGATGAATCTGAATCCAACATATCACCATTTATCCAGGGGCACGATGGTGAGACTGAGAGTCAGAGGCAAGCCAGAGAGAAAAAGAACAAATTGAAACAAGGACGTCAACATCGTGCTAAGCAATGGAAGGACACTTGGATCAAATATGAGTTAGACCTAGCTGAGTACAATAGAAGAAAATCAGAGTGAGAGGTCGAAGAAGGACGAGCAGCGAATACACCATACGATAAGATCCGAGAAGCACTAGAAGAACTCAGGGCGACTTCACATCCCAATGAAAAACAAGAACAGCTCCAGGACTTCTTCTGATCAATAGTCCTAAGGACACATGATGGGAGAGCCCGCTCAAGACTACCTAACAGGTCAACATCTCATGAGCAGAAAGATCAAAATCAAAGGAAGTCCGCTTTCGAAAGACTTGGACCAAGTGGAAGTCACAACAGAGAAAGTAGAAGAAATCATAGTCAAAATGACCGAGTCGAACAACCAAGAAAGGCCAGAAGCAAAGCACCTACTCGGATAGCCACACAAAACTACTCTCACCAAGACAACAGTTGGCAAGAAGGGGACGCCGAATCAGAATACACAGGAACCGGAACGCACGATAGATTCCCCTGTTTCACAAACAGACTTGCTTCAATACGATTGCCTCATAAGTTCAAGCCATCCAATCATTCCAAGTACGAAGGCAAGACCGAACCAAAGCAGTGGCTCAGGATTTACTCGTAATCGATTGAATTGGCTAGAGGAGATGATGACATCAAGACCTTGTTCTTTCCCATGGCCTTAGAAACCATGCCACTACAATGGTTTGACAAATTGAATCTAGGATCAATCAGAAATTGGGAGGACTTGTAAAGAGCTTTATGTGAAAATTTCATAGGTATTATTACACACCCAATCACCCACGTAGAGTTAAAAGGACTCAAGCAGAAAGGAGGTGAAAGTCTTAGAAATTACTATTGATGATTTGGGGAACTATGAGCTCAAGTACATGACATCACACAACAAGAAGTAATCGAAACTTTCTCTCATGGAATCATGGCTAGGTGGCAATTTCAAGACTTCTGCAAAGAAAATCCAAGAAATAATGAAGAATTTAGATGAACAGTGGAAAAGATGATTACCGCAGAGGAAAAGACACGAGAAAGATTTCCAGATAGAAATAACAGAGACAACCCGGATAGGCAAGATCCTCGAAACAATAGACATCAGGAAAGAAAACGTGGACCAGACAACACAGTAGCAATGGCTGACAAATCAAAAAAGTTTTCAAAACCCAGAAGGTATGATGACATTGAAAACATGCGTTGCATCTTGCACCCCAATGGAAAGCACACCATCGGAAATTGCTACACTTTCAACAAAATATACACAAGGAAAGATAGTAAAGGGAACAATAAAGAAGACAATCAAAAAAAAGAAGGAAACAACCATGAAGACAAGGGTTTCCAAAAATCTAGGGGGACAGTAGTAGTGATCTTCGCCGAGGCCCCAGATTCCAGAAGCAAGCACCAAGAAAAGCTAGCTCTACGAACCATCATGGTAGCGGAGCCTGCTACTCCAAGATATCTTAATTGGTCACAGTATCCAATCCAGTTTTTAAGAGAAGACCAATGGACCAGCGTAGGAAACGCAGACCATTACCCACTGGTTTTAGATCCAACTATTGTCGGTATGACTGTCACTAAAGTGCTAATCGATAGAGGAGCTGGACTCAACATCATCTTTTCAAAAACACTCAGGAAGATGGGACTACAACTCGCCGAGATGATTACACCAACAAGTACACCTTTCTATGGGATAGTACCTAGCAAGGCAGCCATGCCACTCAGACAAATCACTCTACTAGTTACTTTTGGAACTCCCTCAAACTACCGCACAGAGTTCATTAAGTTTAAAGTTGCAGACTTTGAATCATCATACCATGCAATCCTCGGACATCCAGCACTAGCAAAATTCATGGCAATACCACATTACCCATACCTACTGCTAAAGATGCCAGGGCCTAACAGAGTCCTCTCCCTTCAAAGTGATTTAAAGCACGCTTGTGACTGTGATGTTCAGGTAATTCAAATTGCAGCCAAAGCACAAGCAACCAATGGTAGAAAAGAAATAGCTGCTATTGCCGCGGAACTGAGCCCGGAAGAACTAGAGATACCAGCTAAAAAGCCCAGCATCCTAGCACCACCAAAAGAAGCCGACGTTAAGCGAATCGACCTAGGAACCGGTGATCCTGCCAAAACGGCGACCATCAGTGCCCACCTCTCAGCAAAATAGGAACTCACGCTCACCAACTTTCTTTGGGACAACAAAGATATCTTCGCTTAGAAGCTAGCCGACATGCCAGGTGTCCCAAGAGAGTTGGCTGAGCATAGAATCGATATCAATGAAGGCTCCAAGCCTGTGAAGCAATGACTATGACGATTCTCACCCGACAAGAAGGCAGCAATTAAAAAAGAAATCACGAAGCTAATGGCAGCCGGATTCATCAGAGAAATCCTTCATCCAGATTGGATAGCAAATCCAGTTCTAGTACAAAAGAAGAATACAGACGAGTGGCGCATGTGCGTTGATTATACAGATCTCAACAAACACTGTCCGAAAAGATCCATTTGGGCTACCACGCATTGATCAGATAGTTGATTCAATAGCAGGGTCAGCCATATTATCCTTCCTTAATTGCTATTATTTGGAGTTCCTTTAGGGCAACTACTCGGATTCTTGGTCAGTCATCGTGGAATCGAAGCCAGCGCTAAGCAAATTCGAGCCATAATAGAGATGGGACCCCCTCAAAGTGTCAAAGATGTGTAGAAGCTAACAGGCTGCATGGCGGCACTAAATTGTTTCATATCAAGACTGGGAGAAAAAGGGTTACCTTTCTTTAAATTGCTAAAGAAGATAGACAAGTTCGAATGGACAGAAGAAGCCAATGAAGCTTTCAAAAAACTCAAGGCATATCTCACATCCTCACCTGTTCTCACACCTCCAAAGAAATACGAAGACATGATGCTGTACATTGCGGCAACTTCTACTATGATCAACACAGCGATTGATGTGGAAAGAGAAGAAGAAGGGCGTATATATAAAGTACAACACCCAATATACTACATCAGCGAAGTACTATTAGAATAAAAAATCAGGTACCCGTATGTGCAAAAACTACTCTACGCCCTCCTGATCACTTCACGCAAGCTTCGCCACTATTTTGCAAGCCACAGGATTGCTGTAGTGATAGATTTCCCACTCGAAGACATCCTACACAACAGAGATGCAACGGGGCGCATATCTAAGTGGGCAGTTGAACTTGGCGCTCTTAGTATCGATTTCACCCCACGGAAGGCAATTAAATCTCAAGCCCTGGCTGATTTTGTTGCCGAATGGATAGAAATTCAACAACCTGTGTCAAGTACCATCCTTGACCACTGGAAAATGTACTTTGATGGATCACTCAAGCTAGGCGGAGCCGGTGCAGGCGTCCTCCTAATTTCTCCAGATGGAAAGCAACTCAAGTACATCCTTCAGATATTATGGAAAGCTACAAACAATGAGGCAGAATACGAAGCCCTCATCCACGGGCTACGAGTGGTAATTACCCTCAGAATCAAGCGTTTACTCATTTATGGAGATTCAGCAGTAGTAATCAATCAAGTCAACAAAGATTGGGACTGCACCAAAGAAAACATGGGCGCTTACTGTGCTGAAATACGAAAGCTCAAAAAACATTTTCAAGGATTAGAAATTCTACACGTCCTGCGTGATTCTAATATTGCGGCAGGCATCCTCGCTAAGCTTGGATCAGACAGGGCGAAGGTCCCACTCGGTGTATTCATAGAGGAGTTATCAGCTCCCTCTATCAAACAACCCGGTGAGATAACTACTGAAATCTTAGCCGAAGGCACCTAGATCTTGGTAATCACCACTTCATGGACCTAGGTTTTCATTGATTACATCAAAGAGAATAAGTTGCCAGTGGAAAAAGAGGAAGCTACTCGAGTTGTTCGTAGAACCAAGAATTACATCCTAGTAGGAGACAAGCTCTACAGAAGAGCCGCATCATCAGGAGTACTCCTAAAATACGTCTCATTTGAAGAAGGCAAAGGAATCCTATATGAAATACACTCAGGTTGCTGTGGAAATCACGCCGCTTCAAGAACACTAGTCGGCAAAGCATTCCACACCAGTTTCTACTGGCCAACTGCTTTGAAAGATGCAGAAGAACTTGTTAGAAGATGCAAAAGTTGTCAAATGTTCGCAAGACAAGCTCATGTGCCAGCTCACAATCTCATCTGCATACCACCTGCTTGGCCTTTCTCCTGCTGGGGGTTGGATCAAGTAGGACCTCTCAAGAAAGCAAAAGACGGCTTCGAGTACATCTTCGTGGCAATTGACAAGTTCACCAAATGGATTGAATTCAAACCACTCACAAAATACAGCGCAGCAAAAGTAGTCGAGTTCATCCAAGACATTATGCAACGCTTTGGCATGCCCAATCGAATCATCACGGATTTGGGTTCTCCCTTCACGGCCACAGAATTCCAAAGTTGGGCACAGGACTACGGCTTCAGAATAGATTACGCATTAGTCGCACATCCAGAGGCCAACGGACAGGTGGAAAGGGCAAACAAACTCATACTAGCTGGATTAAAACCAAGATTGTATGAAGAACTAATAGACTATGGATCAAAATGGATTGAAGAATTACCCAAGGTTGTATGGGGGCAACGGACTCAAATAAGCAGAGCCACCGGATACTCACCTTTCTTCCTGGTGTACGGATCAGAAGCCATACTACCCGCAGACTTGATCTGGACGTCACCAAGGATAGAACAATACGACGAAGGAGAAGCAGAACACACCCGAAGATTAGAACTCGACAGTACAGAAGAAGTCAGAGTAAACGCTACCCTTCAATCAGCAAGATACCTCCAAGGACTAAGATGCCACTACAACAAGAATACCCAGTCTTGATCATTACAAGTCAGAGACTTAGTACTAAGAAGAATACAAAAAGCTGACGGATGCCATAAACTACTCAGTCCATGGGAAGGTCCTTTCATCGTCACAAAAGTCATCGGACCAGGCACATACAAGCTGATAACTGAAGACGGAAAAGAAGTCAACAATACATGGCACATTAGTCAGCTACGAAGATTCTATGCATGAAAACAACTCAAGGGAAAATATGTATACAAGACACACGAGATCAACATTCATGATCAACAAAGATAGCGCTCATCAACAACATATGTACTATTGTGACCTATCAACATTCATGATCAATAAAGATGGTTCCCTCTCGGCCAACATATGTCTCATTATGGCCTTCCTTGAGTTCTTTCCAATGAAAACTAAAAAGCAAAATGGCTGAAAAGACGCCTGAGCATCCTGGCCGAGAGCAAAATAGCTAAAAAGATGCTTGAGCCCACCGATGAGGGTAGCTAACAAGCTAACACCCAAAACAAAAAGCAAAATGGCTGAAAAGAAGCCTGAGCATACCGGCCGAGAGCAAAATAGCTAAAAAGATGCTTGAGCCCGCCGATGAGGGTAGCTAACAAGCTAACACCTGAACTAAAAAGCAAAATGGCTGAAAAGACGCCTAAGCATACCGACCGAGAGCAAAATAGCTAAAAAGATGCTTGAGCCCGCCGATGAGGGTAGCTAACAAGTTAACACCCAAAACAAAAAGCAAAATAGCTGAAAATACGCCTGAGCATCCCGGCCGAGAGCAAAATAGCTGAAAAGATGCTTGAGCCCGCCGATGAGGGTAGCTAACAAGCTAACACCCGAAATAAAAAGAAAAATGGCTAAAAATACGCCTGAGCATCCCGACCGAGAGCAAAATAGCTAAAAAGATGCTTGAGCCTGCCTATGAGGGTAGCTAACAAGCTAACACCCGAAACAAAAAGCAAAATGGCTGAAATACGCCTGAGCATCCTAGCTAAGAGCAAAATAGCTGAAAAGATACTTGAGCCCGCCGATGAGGGTAGCTAACAAGCTAACACCCGAACCAAAAAGCAAAAATGACTAAAACTAAGCCCGAGCATAAATCAGAGCGAATTCAAGACAAGACCCTCCAGCTCCATATTCCAAATAGCAAGAGGCTCGGGGGCTACACTCAGAAGATCCCAAGAAGCGCTACATGGTTTCGCTCAAGAAAGCACTCGAACAACGCTTGCTTCTGCTCAACAAGACTTGAAGAAAATAAGACAAGGCTTCTAGAGCTCTACCATGAAGTGCTCGGGGGCTTGCCGGTCCTAGGATATTTTTGCAACCAGAGATAGGACCAAATGCTAACCACACTACGAGCCAAGCCAAGAAGAAGAAGCTGGAGATATCCTAAGTCTTTTCAGTACTAACAAGAACACAAAGTTTATCAAGACAACGGTCTATTCTGGGTTGTTTACAAGTCACAGACAAAAGCTAGACAAGCACTCAAAAGATCAAGGAAGCCTACCAAAACATCAACCAACGTATACCAAGTTGTTTACAAGGTGCAAACTAAAGCCAGAGAAGAACATGACGGATCAATAGGGCTTGTCAAGAAAATGATCTACCCAACCCAGGTTGTTTACAAGACAAAGAAATACAAACAAAGAAGACATCAACAAAGAACAAAAATCTCCATTCAGTTTTCAAGTATAGTGTTTTGTTATAGAAGCTAGAATACAAGAGTCAATTACATCAGGCATTGTCATCAGAAGAAGAAACATCAATGTTAAGATTATCTACGTTCTTCCTGGCTAAGTCATCGACCTCAGGCTCCAACCTCTCAATAGCATCCAAGTACTCTTGGCTCTTGGCTTCATCGGCAACCTTGGACAAAGGAAAGTCTGGAGAAAGAACCCGGACCTAGGCAAGGACGTTCCTGGTACACAGATGGGCACACCTCTTCATGAACTCCTAGAAATGAGTCGGCACTTGGGGAATAAATTGAGCCCAAGATTGACCGTCATCCGCTGGAGTCCAGAGAAGGTCGGCTACTGACCGAAAAGACTTCCACAAAGCATTCCAGTTCTCAGTAGTCGTCGCCAACTTACCAGATAAGTCTTGAATAGTCTTTTGAGCCTGCACAAGATCTCTATCAGCTCCACGCCTAATCAGTTTGGCAAGCGCGAGTTCTTCTTCAGCGCGAGTAATTACCTCCTCAGCCCTGTTGTTACTATTGCAGGCGGTGGTCTTCATTTCCTCAAGACCCTCCGAGAGCTTCTGCTTTTCAACTCGGAGAGCTGGACCAGACAATAAAAATGAGTCAACGGAAAAGAAAATCAGAATACAAAAGGAAACAAAAAGAACTCGCAATACCTTTGCACTCATTCTTCAAGGACTCCACCGCAGCATCCCTCTACTTTTTCACCTCAGCGACCTAGGCGCGGAGAGCTTTCTCCTCCTTCTGATGCATCTAACGCTCAGTCTCCAACTCGGCTAGATAGATGTCAAGTTCTGTCTTCCAGGTACTCACCTCGGAGGACAACTTTTTCTTGGATTCAGACGAGAAAAAGAAGCCGGTATGATCACGGGAAAAAGACTGAGCAAATAAAGAGAGAGAAAACCAAGGCGTAAGGACAAGAGAAAGACGAACAGCCAAAGAAGGAACTTCAAAACAACTTACCTAGAGCGTTTCCCCAAAAGAAGTCGTAGAGGACACCAAGTCCCCCCATGCTGCGGTCAGCTCAGACAACCAATGAGTAGCATCAAATTGATGCAACACATCGTCATCCAAGCGTGAAGCACTGGTACCAAGGGGAGTTGATGGAGAAATCAGTGTAGGCAAAGAAGGCAAGGCCAGGGCTATATCCATGGAAGCCCCGGCTACCTCCTCAGAAGTACCCACCACCGCGACCACAGTCACCTCTAGAGCAATAGGGTCAGCAGTAGCAGGGGGCTAAGCTTCCCTCACAACCACCTCACCGATCGTACTCCTTGAGTCATTCGACTCAGTACGTAGGGGCGCACCAGAAGGCTGACTAGAAGGCGGTGGAGGAGTAAGAGAAGGCGAGGGACTGCAAGATGATAGAGAAACTTGTCGATAAGAATACAAGTCAAGAAAAAGGAAGGCAAAAGCAAAGAAGCACAACAAAGAGTCACTTACTCAGCTATCTTCTTCAAAAAAAACCAAGAGAAGACCTTGTAGGAGGAACTATGGCGGCAAAAACATCACTGCCACCCTGCGATAGGAGCGGCGCGGCTAGGACCGGAGCCCCTGGGGAACTCGGTATCAGAGCCCCAAAAGAACTTGGCGCCAGAGCCCCAGAAGAACTGGTACCCGATGACCGCTTACTACAAAAAGATTAAGACCAAAGTCAAAACAAGAAGGAGGGATTCAACAACAGGAAACTAAGAAAACAACTCATCGCTGCATGACAAGGGGCGCATCATCATCCTCTTCTTCCTCAGTCTCGACCAAGGCTACCATAGCACCAGCTGAAAAAGGACAAAAGTACTCGGTTAAAGACGAAAACAAGCAACAAAAGGACAGAGCATACTAATATGCTCACCTAAGAGCATGCTGGCTACAACAGGAGTACCTGGATGAGTACTCGTCTGATGGGACTTCTTGACAGCAGATGGAGCAGAAGAAGAACTATCCACTCGCCCCCTCTTGCTGATGCTATGAGCAGCTCGAGGAACTAAACAAGGAACGTACTCTACATATACATCAGGGTTTGTGAAAGAAACACCAGGAAGCATTACGGCAGTTTGTGACTTACTAGTTAAAAAAGCCCCAGCAAGATTACCCCAGCCCCCACAATGGTAGGGAGGTCGACAAGGGGAATCGGGTCAACGAAGTTACGCCCCAATTCTGTCGCAGAACCAACCAATTTATAAGAATACAAGTACAATGGCAATCCGTAAGCGGTCGCACTGTCATACTTGAACCCATATAAACCCGGTAGTCCGTCGAGTACCACGACGGGTCTCGATAAATGATTTACAACAACCAAGATCGTACAGGATTCAACATACATGCCACATATTACATAAAGTTCACAGATACTTTTCATCATCAGAGTATGAATAAAAGTTATTACAAACCGAGTTTGATAAATAAAGCAGAAGCAAATAAGTTCAAAGATAAAGTTTCCAACATAGTTTGATACAGTGCCAAGCCAGATCACGGTCCACAAAAGCAAAGATAGGAATTACTAAAGAAGCCTGCCCAAGGCTTACTCCTCATCCACAGCGGGATAGAAGCAACTCTTGCAATACCCATGATACACAGTGCCATCTGCAACAATGGGAAAATAAACCCTGAGTACGAGAAGGTACTCAGCTAGACTTACCCGTCATGAACCAGAAATAAAATGACTCCAAGGATTATGCAAGGCTGTATAAGTGGACGTAACTCGACAACATTTTTGCGTAAAAGCAATTGAGTCATGGTACAGTTACAATTTCTTTATCAGGTTAATTATAACTATCCATTTCTAGATTAGCAACTATCCTGTGCTAAACATGTGGTATATCATTTAGCAGCATACAATAGTAACCATAGCAGGTATTGTAATTCCATATTCATCCGAACCATCATGTTTCATAACATAGTTGCTACGATGTTGGGACTAGCCAAGTTTCTCACTATCCAGGAGAGACGGCGATTTGAATCGATTTCAACCAGCTGGGAATTTATTCCTAACACAAACCCAGGTCTACCAGCCAAGATAGCCTTAGGTCACCTTTGGTATAACTCCGGTACACATTTCATGGGTCCGTACTACGCCGCACAATCTAGAACACCAGATGCCAGGATGCTCAGGCCAAGCCTGCCCTTGGGCTCAGTCTGATCGTTCCCCAGAAGGAGCGCACAACAGAATGGTTCCTGGCCTGAGTTGAATTACTCAGCTTCGCAGTCAGAACAAGTTATCCGGCTAGCTAAGTGAGAGGCACGTGTTCAAT
Organism: Miscanthus floridulus; assembly: GCF_019320115.1. NCBI lineage: Eukaryota > Viridiplantae > Streptophyta > Magnoliopsida > Poales > Poaceae > Miscanthus > Miscanthus floridulus. Next base: position 106,523,308 of record NC_089598.1, read on the forward strand.
CTTGTCAGAAGCGCCAACAACGGTACGGTCCTTAATCAACACAGACGGGGATAAATCCACACCCAAGACCTCCATGTCTTGTTGCTTCTCTATCGACTTCCCATCCGGTCTCGATTTACTTTTACCTCATGGTTCTGTTCCACGATAGCAGATATAGCCAACCGTGCTCCAGTATCCACCTACATCTCATAGGTGGTCTAAGCATGGCTAAGCATATATTCGATCCTGGACCTATACCGGTTAAAGGGTTAATATCTGGACAAGGAATTTACATGCATCAAGTGGTTTCATTCAACTCTTATAACCTAATGCATCAATCATAAATACGTAAGTAAACATTTGTAAATTACTGGGAGATTTATAATGCTCCAAGGCTTGCCTCGTAGAAAGGAAGTAGGACGGTGGTCAGGACACTCCGGAAGCTCTTCAGGGTTCTGCTCCACGCCTTCGGGAGCTGCGGCTTGTGGATCCTCCTGCTGGTACCCTTCCTCTGCTTCTTCGAATTCCAGCAACGTGATCTCTTCCTCCAATCCTAGATACATGAGTATGGCATAAGTATTACGAATGCATATATGTTAACAAGTGCATCATGTTTATTGAGTAGGTGCATATCTCTTCTCGATTATTACTTAACTACTTCTACAATGCATCGACCATGCCACAAACAGTAGCTACTTGTTTCACTCATAACTGGAGTTCTACTAATCCAAAAATAGTGATCCTAGACTTTTTGGAAAGCTTATCAAATTCTCTACAACTTTGTTATTAACCATTTTTATAGTACATAGCAGTTTCAACATGCAACTCATCACACTCTAGAATCAGTCCGAAAACTATTTAATATGCATTATAAAGAAATAATACTTCTACTTCATGTAATCATTCAAAATTTGACAACATAGAATCTACCAACAGTTTAAGCATACCAAATACATTTAAGATAATATAATAATGAAGCCCAAACTATTTATTAAATTGCCTTTATTATTTTATTTAGATATCTAGGTTAAATAATAAACATATATCAGATATACTTCAAAAATTTACAGTGTCTTACTAATGCTATCAAAGGACTCCTATAAAAAATTTCATGTCATTTTACCAAGTAGAACATCCTATGAAAAAATGACAAGGAAGCAAGGCTTGAAATAGCATAAATGGAAAATCCTATTGAAAAGTGTCAAGCAACAGATTTCCTATTTTTCTTAACATCCATATGGTACTAGGATTACCTCCAACAAATTTCATGAATTTTGGACTCATAATTAATTTATGAAAATTCATGCAAGGATTGACTATCCATAAAAGAAAAATCTATAACTATAAATCTACCCATGCACTGGTCCTAAAATTTTTACCAGAGCTCATATATGTTAAGACTAGCTTACCACAAAAATTTCATAATTTTTGGAGCACAGGAACTCTAGATATAAAATAAACAAATTTGAATGCATTCAAAAGCACATTTCAAATTCCTATTTAATTCTCCAAAAATTTCTACTGTACAAGTCAAGAACATATTTTCCTAAATACTACACTTCCTAATAAACACTACAAAATTTATTTCACAAATTTAGGAGCTACCAAACTGAAGATACAAAAATAACAAAACACATGTGAATCTGCATTCAAACTGAACTGGATTTGAAACATGGAGTCGCTGACACGCGGGACCCACTGGTCAGCGAGACACAGTAGAGCACGGCGGCGCTGCTCGACTGATGCGGCTAGAACTCGACGGCAGCGAGTTCGCCGATGGTAACATCTTCACCAGACCTTCTACTCGACCTAGCGCGTATAATGAGCCAGATGGCCGGACCTATTGCCGATCTAGAGACGACGGCGGCGGCAATGGCGCAGCGGCGGGGCTGGACCATGGCGGTACGCCGATGGAGGCCACGGCGAAGCGAAAAAGGGCACGGACGAGTATCCCTAGGCTCAGGCGAACCTAATGCGCACGGCTACGCGGTCTATGGTGGAGGGACACGCCCCAGCCACGGTGACGGGCGCGGCGGGGAAGCTCCGGCGAGCTTGCGCATGACGCTGGCGCTTACCAAAGGCTGTTAGCGGGTACGGGAGGAGGCAGTGCGCTGCTGTGGTGGCGATGGAGTGCTGCGGTGGTGATGGAGTGGCTAGGCACGAGCTTGTGCACGGTTATGGCAACGGCGGAGCTGCGGGAGCTCGGCGGCTACTGCTGGCGCTACGAGACGACGAAGGAAACCGAGGCGAAGCAAATGGGGTGCGCGGCTGAGTGCGGGCGGGCGCTGGCATGATGAAGGCACGCTTCGGCCTACCTTGGCCACGCTGGGCAGAGCGCCGGCGACGCGCAGCCATGCTCCATGCCACACAGCGACCATGGCCTGAACCAGTCGGCCACTGATGGCTTGATTCAGTTCATTCAGACGCGACATGCCGAGCCTGACGATGGGTTTTGCAATGATGAAAACTCTGAATCCATGGACTTCTAGTCAAAACTTCCTAAACCAAAATTGTAGACCTATGTACTAGCTACAAAACTTGTTCAAGGCACTTGTTCTAATTCGCAACAGAAACAGAGAAAAATCGTGCTCAAGGTTGGCCTGTCAGGCTATCAGGGTTCATGACTTAGCAAAATTTGCTAAGTGTTGAAATGGTTGATTTCTCTGATTTTTGAAATCCAAATTCACACATGTTAGGAGCTGAATCAGTCAAAGACCCAAAAATCAAAGTTGTTCCTTATGTCAAACACTACAACATTGCTTTAGTGAGCTCCTCCATGCAAGGTCCCTAGCACCTAGTTCAACTTTAGTCAAACATGTCACTTTGAAATGATGATACTTACTCAAACCATGACTAAATGACCAATTTAGCCCTAGCCCTAAATACCAAAGTTGTTCATAAAGATATCCTAAGCATGTTTAAGCAATTTGTAAGGTCACTCAATCATTTTATGTAGTAGTCACTCATAGAGCTAGTTAGGGCAAACACATGAAACATGCCTTAAGGGCTTGATTAAGTGTTGACACCGTTTTTTGCACAATGATCAGAGTGATGCTAATCGGCAGGAAGAAAGTTACTGTATACACTGACAGCCGATGAAAAACAGCTTGTAAAGATGATTGCCGATGAATGGTGGTGATCGATGGAAAGGTTGATTTAGACTCGGGCGTTGCCGATAAGGTTGGAGATGTTATTGATGCCTTTGAAGGAAGGCTTGAAGGCTACTGCCGATGAAACAGGAAGTATGCCGATGGAAAGGGGGTCGGTAAGATTTCCATCGTAATCAAGGCGGACAGGGAAATAGATAGGAGTTGATTTCCTTTTCTATATTTGTTAGAGTGTGATTCATGTAAGAGTCGTGTGTTTCTTTAGATTTGGACTTGGTGTCCTAGTTGTTTTTGGTTATGCCTCTTTAGATCAGGGTATAAATATAGATTGAGGGGCAATGTAAAGATATATATCAATATCAAAACCAATTTTTACTCCTATTTTGCATCTACTTACTTTTCGGCGATTTCATCAATTTGCATATTTTCCCTTCTTATGAGTTCTCATTGATTCGGTGAGTTGCATAGCTTTAGTGCGACCTTCGGCGATTCTCGAGTTCCGCGTGAGTACCTCTTGGCCATGGCTTCTAGGTGTATCACTGTTGTCAGGACCAAAGTGCTCGTATCTTCATCCTTGTCAATTAACAGGTCAAATCAACTGGCACGCTTTGGATATCGATTCAGGTATTAGCCCTTTGTGTTTGCAGATCTACTTTTGCATCAACACATCTTTTGGCACGCATGGTGGGACAAATCAATCCAATCAATATGTTCAATTCCGAGATCAATTCAGAGAACATTATCGCGGTATCAGAAGAAGATCTTAAGGAAGAGCAGAGGTAGGCTATGGAAAAGGCTGTAGAAGAATACAGGCAGCTTTGTCTGAAATCGTTTAGCCTAAACAAGAGTGGACAAGTCATCCAGAAGCAAGATTTGCCGTTGCCTCGGCAGGTTACCTTTGACTCCAATCCTGGTAAACTTCAAGAGATGGTTAATTCTGCAGTAAATCACGCTTTAATTAATCATTCCAATGTGTTGTCCAATACTGTTCATAATGCTGTGGTTCAAACTCTCAAAGAAGGACAAACGGCACCGCATTACGTTGGGCCTGCTTATCACCAACCAGAGCTGGCATCTGTTAATACTCCATCGGCTCCCTCGGCCGTTGTGGGTACAGAAGTTACTTCTCCTCCAGTATCGGTAGGCTTACCTAATATTCAATCTACACCGATACGATCAGATCCGGTACTACCAGGAGGATGAGTTCAGCTTAATACAGATCTATCGGCATCAGCTATGTCAGGCCCTGTGTCTTAGAATAGCCAGATTCCTGCTAATTGGTGGGGATATGGTATGCCTATGGAGTCATCTGCTTTCAATCCTGGGTTACCTCAAGTATTTGACGCAGTAGGAAAAGCTTCTATACCATCGGCTGTTTCGCCGATGGCTCAAGTGCCCCAATATGCCTCAGCAACTACTGTGCAACCAACTCTAGGAGGTTTCCAGATGCCTTTGGTTCAAACACCCAATTCAAGTCCATCGGCAAGCTTACTGCCGATGCAGCAGAAAACCCCTGCTATGAGTCAAACTGGGGTTCAGTTCATGCCTCAAGCTGGTTATAATTATCCAATAATGTCAGCCAATTACCAGCCATCGGTAAGTTTTGTACCGATGAGTTCTAATAATGGTTGGCCAGGACAGTTACCTGTTCAACATATAGTTCAGCAAAATCAGTAGGTTGCAGAGGTTCAACAAGGTCATATGCAAGCTGGTTTCTAGAATCAAGCATCGGCAGCTCAGCCGATGAATCCTTTCCAGCAGGTTAATGGACCACAAGTAATGGCAAATATGCCGATTGCTGGAGATCGTGGGCCACAAAGATATGTGGAGGGATATCAGCAGGTACCTCCTGTAGAAATTCAGCCAGTTCGTCAGCCAGAGGCTGGTGCTTTTTGGGCCGATAAGATAGCAGAAATTATGAAGGATCAGTTTGGGATAAAGCCCAAGGTCAATACTTATTCTTATCGGACTCCTTACCCTCCTGCATATGATTTAATTCCTCTCCCAAATCGGTACAAGGTACCAGATTTCACTAAATTCTCTGGGCAAGATGATACATCAACAATGGAACACGTCAATCGCTTCATTATTCAATGTGGAGAGGCAGGTAGCAGAGATGAATTAAGAGTTCGATTATTTTCATCATCTTTGTCTGGATCGGCATTTACATGGTTCATTTCATTACCACCAAATTCTATTATTACCTGGGCTAATCTAGAAAAATAATTTCATAAGTATTTCTTTGCTGGAATTCATAAAAAGAAGCTTACCGATTTAGTAAAATTGAGACAACGTAATGATGAATCGGTAGAAAGCTTTGTGCAAAGGCTACGAGATGTAAAAAATAAGTGCTATAGCCTGGTACTTGATGATCGGTAGCTTGCCGATTTGGCTTTCCAAGGGTTATTGCCACATCTCAAAGACAGATATGCTTCTCAGGAGTTTGAAAGCCTCAGTCATCTCGTACAAAGGATCTCTGATCAAGATACTAGGGTTTTTGAACCTAAAAAGAATTGGAGTAAAAAGTATCATTTGTTGAAGAAGTAGGAGATTCTGATTCTGATGAAGAACCAGTTATCGGCTTAGCTGAGTGGGTTAAGAATAAAAAGCTGATATCTTGTCCCTTTGGTCAAAAAGAGTTAGAAAAGTTTACCTTTGATATCACCAAGGCCGACAAGATATTTGATCTTCTGCTTCAAGAGGGCCAAATTAAGTTGTCACCTAATCATGTGATCCCATCGGTAGAGGAGTTGAAGAAGATTTTGTACTGCAAATGGCACAATGCAACTTCACATAGTACAAATGAGTGCAAGGTGTTCAGGCAACAGTTATAATCGGCTATTGAATCTGGGAGAATTAAGTTTGGTACTTCCAAGGCCCAGAAGCCGATGAAAATTGATCAACACCCTTTTCCAGCAAATATGTTGGAGGCCAAAGGGAAGACCAAGGTATTGACGTCAGAGGCTACTGAGAAAAACGCATTAGTGGATCCCCAACATCGGATAACTACCGATGATGCAAAAAGTAAGGGTTTGCTAGGAGAAAGTAGTAGTTCCAAAAATCCTCCTCGACCTGGCATTGTGATTACCCATCGAAGACAGTAGGAGAGTTGGCGTCAGCAAAATGACCGATATCGACAACAGCAAGAGGAGAGACGTCGGGAAGAATGGCATCGGCATAAAGATCATTGGAGGTGCCCGTTTTTCATCCATTGCTGGGAAGAAGGTATTAAATTGCCAACTGTTGAAAATTGCCCTGAGTGCAATGGTTATTATGGGGTCAATCGATCAGAAAGAAGGTTTCAACCTAGCAATCTGGGTTTATTTATTAATGAGCCGATCAGAGGCAGAGCATCAGTGCATGATTGGCTGGGGGGCAAACTAAGTGTACATGAGAGGCTTGGTAAACGTGCTAGATATTTTCCAAGGAATGAAGAGGAGCTTGAGGAGATGGCAAACGCAAGAGTTCCTGATGAAGAAATATTCTACAGGGACCCTAATATACGCCGTGTAGAATCAATTAGGACCTGTTATCAGCCGGTTTGGAAAACCAAGTTTCCTCGATGGTGCCCGGAGGGTCTGATAAAGACACAGAGAAGGAGGATGCAACGTGAGCATCAGGAGGATTTATACCGAGAGGAAAATTCTTCCAATGAGAGGTCCGGTCATCAGCAGTGGCAGGTAAAACACAAAAATAAGGGTCCATCGGTAGATGTTAATATGGTATTCATGTTGCCGATGGAGTTTTTGGCACTATCTGATAATAAGGAAGAAGTTGTTCTCTCTGATCAACTAGCTTAGTTGACACTAGATCCAATGATGGCAGTTTTTGAGAAACCTACTGATGATGAGAGATAGCATCTTAAGGCTTTGTTTGTGAAAGGTAGAGTTGATGGGCAGCCTGTATCTAAGATACTTATCAACGGAGGGGCTGCGATTAATATTATGCCTTATGTGATGTATCGGAAACTTGGTAAGGGAGATCAGGACTTGGCCAAAACCAATATGATGCTGAAGGATTTTGAAGGCAATGTGTCACCGGCTAAAGGGGCGATATGTGTCGAATTGACTATCGGCAGTAAAACCTTGCCGACGACGTTCTTCGTTATTAATGGCAAGGGTGCATATAATCTGCTTCTAGGGAGGGATTGGATTCATGCTAATTGTTGTGTTCCTTCTACAATGTATCAATGCCTCATACAGTGGATTGGGGATAAGATTGAGTTTGTCTCTAGTGATTCTTCTTATATCATTGCATCAGCAGAAATAGATACTTATGAGCGAACTAAGTGCATATCAGGAGAAGTTTGGGAAAAAGAGTTCCTTAGAGTTGCTGATTATGAAATTCCACCGATCCAAGCAGTCGGTTATGAAGAAGAGTTTTAATGGATAGGTTTGCCGATGATGGAAAATTAGGTCAAGGGTTCACATCGGTAGATGATTTAGTAGAAGTAGATATTGGTAATGGCGATAGGCCAAGACCTACTTTTATTAGTGCTAAGTTAGATTCCAAGTGTAAGCAGCAAATGACTGATTTGTTAAAAGAGTATAAAGATTGTTTTACTTGGGATTATACTGAAATGCCTGGATTAGACCAATCGATAGTTGAACATCGGTTACCTATCAAATCTGGATTTCGGCCACATCAGCAGCCAGCGCGCCGATGCAACCCTAATATACTTCCTAACATTAAGGCCGAAATAACTAAATTAATTGAGGCAAAGTTTATTCGGTAGTGTCGATATGCAGAGTGGATCTCTAATGTGGTTCCTGTTTATAAGAAAAATGGAAAACTTCGTGTTTGTATTGATTTCAGGAATCTTAACAAAGCCACACCGATGGATGGCTATCCAATGCCGATTGCTGATTTGTTGATTGATGCTGCAGCCGAACATCAAATTATCAGCTTCATGGATGGTAATGCAGGTTACAATTAAATATTCATGGCTGAAGAAGATATTCCCAAGACTGCTTTCAGATGTCCAGGTCATGTAGGGTTGTTTGAGTGGGTAGTCATGACGTTTGGTTTGAAAAATGCCGGCGCTACTTATCAAAGAGCTATGAACTTTATTTTTCATGAATACATCGGCACATTAGTGGAGATCTACATTGATGACGTAGTGATTAAGTTTGAAGATATCACAAAACATCTAGCCGATTTACGAAAGATATTAGAGTGCACAAGGAAGCATGGATTGAAGATGAACCCTAATAAATGTGCATTTGGTGTATCGGCAGGTCAATTTTTGGGTTTTATGGTGCATCAGCGGGGCATCGAAATCAGTAGGAAGTCTATTGATGCAATTAACAAGGTGGTTGCTCCTGCCACTAAAACTGAATTGCAATCTTTGATCGGTAAGGTTAATTTCATTAGAAGATTCATATCTAATCTGTCGGGAAGGATCAAGGCTTTCAGTCCATTACTTAAATTGAAAGCCGATCAGGAATTTGTATGGGGAGCTGAGCAGCAGTTAGCCCTAGATGAGATTAAGAAATATTTGACAAATCCTCCAGTGCTAGTTCCACCTCAACACGGGAAACCTTTCAGGTTGTATTTGTCAACTGATGATACCGTTATTGGTTCAGCTCTTATTCAAGAATTTGAAGGGAAAGAGCGTGTTATTTATTATTTGAGCAGAAGATTAGTGGATGCTGAGACCAGGTATTCGGCCATTGAAAAATTATGTCTGTGTTTATATTTTTCTTGTGTCAAATTAAGACATTATTTGTTATCTACCGAATGTACGATCATATGCAAAGACGACGTAGTCAAGTATATGCTGTCAATGCCGATATGAAGTGGTAGAATCGGCAAGTGGATTTTAGCATTATCAGAATTTGAACTACGTTATGAATCGACTAAGGCAATTAAGGGGCAGGTTATGGCCGATTTTGTCACTCAGCATTGTAACACAGTGGACTCTCTGGAGGTTGCTCCTTGGACGCTTTTCTTCGATGGGTCCACATGTGGCGAAGGAGCAGGTATCGGCATTGTGTTGATTTCACCTCAAGGAAGGAAGTATGAGTTTTCATTGCCGATTGTTGCTACATCGACAAACAATCAGGCTGAATACCAAGCCTTGATAAAAGGGTTAGAATTGCTGAAGGAGATACGTGCCGATGCTGTTGAAATCTTTGGTGATTCTATGCTAGTTATAAATCAATTAGCTGGGATTTATGAATGCCGAAGTGAAGTTTTGATTTTGTATTATGAGAGGTGTTTGCAACTGTTGAAAGGATTTAGAGATTTTCATCTTGAACATATTTCTCGACTGCATAATGAGGAGGCTAATCAACTAGCTCAGCATGCTTCAGGGTATCAGCCTATTCAGGGAGTGCTAACATCGGTAGTTGATACCGATGACTGGAGGAAGGAGATTGTCGATTATTTAAAGGATCCATATAAAAAGGTTGAAAGACGTATAAGGTTCCAAGCTACCAAGTATGTGCTCCTCGATGATGAATTATATTATCGAACTATAGATGGAATTTTACTTAGATGTGTTAGCAGTGATGAATCGAAAAGCTTGATGGGTGAAATTCATGAAGGAGTGTGTGGGGCGCATCAATCGGCTTTCAAGATGAAGTGGATGATCAGAAGGAATGGATACTATTGGCCGACTATTCTTGAAGATTGTTTTAAATATTTTAAAGGATGTTAGGGGTGTCAAAAGTTTGGTAATATTCAAAGAGCACCTGCATCGGCTATGAACCCTATAATCAAACCTTGGCCGTTCCAGGGATGGGCTATCGATCTCATTGGTTAGATTTATCCGCCATCAAGCAAAGGACATAAATTTATTCTGGTTGCTACCGATTATTTCACAAAATGGGTTGAGGCAATTCCTTTAAAAAAGGTGACATCGGCTAATATGATCAATTTTGTGAAAGAGCATATTGTTTACCGATTTGGTATTCCTCAGACTATCACTACCGATCAGGGCACTATGTTTACATCAGGAGAATTTGATGAGTTTGCTGTAGGTATGGGAATTAAAGTTTTAAATTCTTCTCTATATTATGCTCAAGCTAATGGTCAAGCTGAGGCTTCTAACAAAGGGATCATCAAACTCATTAAGCGCAAAATTGAAGAAAATCCTAAGAGGTGGCATACAGTATTAAATGAAGCCTTGTGGTCATATCGGATGTCATATCATGGTGCAACCAAAGTGATGCCTTATCAGTTAGTATATGGACATGATGCAGTATTGCCTTGGGAAATTAAAACTGGCTCTAGGCGAATACGTTCTCAAAATCAGCTGACAGCCGATGATTATGATACTCTTATGAAGGATGAGTTGGAAGATGTGGTAGGTCATCGGTTAAGGGCTCTAGTTAGCATTAAAGAAAATAAGAAAAGAGTAGCCAGATGGTATGACAAGAAGGTGAAGGTAAAGGAGTTTGCCGATGGAGATCTGGTCTGGAAATTGATTTTACCGATTGGGACTAAAAGTTCAAAGTTTGGAAAGTGGTCTCCTAATTGGGAAGGTCCATATCGGATAAATCAGTCTGTTCCTAGTAATGCATATATTCTAGAAACCCTCGAAGGGGTCGTGTTTCCCAGAGCGTTAAATGGAAAATATTTAAAGAAATATTACCCTAGTATCTGGATGGATGCATAGAAGTATAAGTGCCGGTAACAGTCCTATCAGTTAGAATTATACAAGGATGTCAATGTCTCGTAAAGTGCCGATGCAATAGACAAGATTTACAAGTTTAACAAGGATTGGATAGCCAATATCGCACACAGGCGAATTTGGTCGGCTTCCTTCATTTCTTTGATGTCTTCATCGGCAGCACCTTCCACAGGCTTGAGTTTTTTCTTCATGGCCAAGGCTTTGCAAGCCTGGGTGTCTCTTTCTTGCTGAAGGGCCTTGATGGCATTGGGTAGCTGGCTTTCTTCTTGTTGAGCATGAGTTAAGGCTGCCTCGACTTCTTTCAATTCAGCCAATAGAGCCATCTTCTTTGCCGATACATCTAAGATTTTCTGCTTAAGTTCAGCGCCCGAAGTCTGCAAGTTGCCGATGCCCTTGTGCTTCTCATCGGTAATTTGTTTCAGTTGTAGCATCTCTTCTTTGAGTTGAGCCTGAGCTGCTCTATTGGCAATGCGTTGAGCAGCCCGTTGATATTGCAGTTGGCGGCTTTCTAAATGGGCTACTGGGAAGAGTACTTCTTCAACATCGGCAGGGACCTGGCCACGGATTGTTTTGAAAATTGCCTTTGCGGGGTCCGAGTCATCTACCAGTTGGGCGGTATCCTGCTGTAACAAGTTCAGGAGAGCTTCCAACTTGGACTTAGTTTCTGCCGATATTGTTCCTAGTGCAAGGGAAGAACTTGTTTCCTCTCCATCATCGTCAGAGACGTCAATGGCAAAGGAGAATAGGCTGTTTAGGGAATCTTGTTCCTAAGGAAAAGAAAAGGAGGTCAGTTAAGGATAAGTATAAGTATTGTAAATCAACTAGGTCAATCGGTTTACCTGTTTCAAGGCAATTTCCTGTGCTTGACTGGAGGAAGCAGCCTGGAGTATGCCGTGTGAAGGATTGGCTGAGCTTGCCGATGGGATATCCTCTGTGACCTCATCGGTGGTTGGCTCTTGGGGTATGATGACCGATGACATTGGGGCAGATGTGGGGATTGGCATGGACTTCTATCGTTTTGGCTGTGCCTCGACATCTGTTAAGGCTTTGCGCTTTGCTTGGGCATCAGCAACGGTTGGCTAGGGGGCATCGGCACTTGTTGGTTGTGAAGCTTGGACATCTGGTATGCTTGCCGATGTACCCATTTGTTGCTGCAAAACAAGTGTAAGGTATGATATTTAATAGATAAAATGTGAAATCAAAGGGATACCTCTGAAGGTCTGTCAAAAGAAGTGGTGCTTGATATCAGAGGAATTGCCGATGACGATCCAGCAGCGGCTCTTACCCCCTGATGATTAATGTTAATACAGTTTGTGATCGGCATAAGTAGAAATAGACAGGGTTGTTACCTTGAATGCCTTAACCAAGGTTGTAGCAGCAGCCGATGGAGTGGCCCTAGCTGTAGCCAATTTGGACTTGGAGGTGATGGTCTTGGCATGGATCTTCTGGTGAGTCAAAGCAGCTAAGGTGGGGGCGTTGTAGCCGATCGGTGATATTAGGGAAACAGGCCGAAGATCAAAGGGTTTCCCACTTTTGCTCATAGTTGGTGCTGGGTTGTTAACCTGTCACGAGAAAGTTAGTTACCGATATATGAAAGGAAAAAGCAGAAGGAAGCTAAAAGGAACTTACTGCATCATTGGGAATGGCGTATTCAGGGTCAATCATGTGCCGATATGTGTGAGCAGATGTTGCAAACAGTTGTTCCCTCCATTCTTGCCACCATTGCTTATATGATTCGGTGATCAAAGATACTGGCATCAAGACAGATATATCGACATTTGTGGTATTGGCATCGGGGGAGAGTTGTACTACCCTGCTCCAATCTGTTTCGTAGGTGATTGTTTCTCTGGGTTTGATCACATCGGCAAAACAAAGTTTGATTGGCAGTTGCCCAAAAGCCAATTGACGGGATACTGCCGATGGGTTGTAAAACTCATACGTGATATTGGTGTTTTTCCTGCTACCGAATGTGTTTACTGGAATTGCCCTGGGAGTAATGATGGCCATCATGAGTTCATTATCCTAATTTAGAGTGTCATCGGCAAAGTTGAAAAGAAGGGGGAATCTGTTTTCTTCGTCAATATAAGGTACCCAGGCCCTATGATCACGAGAAAGACCATTGTAGAAGCTTTGAAAGAATCTACCGATCTAGTCTTCATTGACCTCTATTCCAGGGAGGACAATTATGGCTTCACCGAAATTGAGGGGTGAGCGTGTTGCCGATTCCTCATCCCCAAGCACATGGTCTTCAGCAATTTCTCATGGGAACTATTGGGCAAAGAAGTCCCATTGCAGCCGTTTGTGCATATGGGTATTCAGCCACATGTTGATGAACCACCACAGGCCTCCTAAGTTGCCGATGGGTTCGCCAAGCAAAAGTTTCTAAGACACTTGATGAAGAAGATGATAAGTGGAGCTCAGAAGGTATCGGCCAAGAGGGAACCTTACACCATTGGCCAAGAGTTCAGCAGCGGGGAGGAAAGCGTTGGTTGGTCCTACTGATCGACCACAGAAGATAAATTTTTCTAACCACATATTCAAGAATGTGGCATGTTCCCTCTGGTTAACTGTCCCAGTCTTCTGGCATTCTTGAATGTATCCTGTCCAACCGCCGATGTTGCGGGTATTCACCCTATATTCAGATTTTCTGCCATAGATGGAGCCTTCATCGGTAGTTGAAATATCCAAACCAGTGAGCATGTAGACATTGGCAAGGGTGGGAGTAGCTGGGCCATGTCCAAACATAAAAGTGTTTGTTGTGTCTGACCAGAAGTAAGCAGCTGCAATCATCATTGACTCATTCTTCTGCATATCGGCAATAGATAGCCTAATGCATTGGTCTAGCTTCCGTTCTGCCCAGTGTACTTGCATCGACCTATTAACCCTCAAGTACCAATCTTTCCACCCTTTGGTGGTTTTGGGCCAAGATCGGAATGTATCTTTCCATAAATTTAGGGAGAAATTTTGGGCTCTAAAGGGGATTCTGTTAACCTCTGCATTAATCAGATCAGTTGGATCTAGATTGCCCATTGGTCCTAGGCATTGGACATGCAGCTGATCAGTTGGAATGACTAATTTGTTGCGCAATTCCTAAGTTTGAAGGATCTAGAGAACAAAAGAAAAGAAAAAAATCATCAATTGTATGAACTTGCAAAAACTAGGGGAATCAAGGTAAAAGGTAACGGAAGTGGAATGAACCGCAGGGACGTCGAAGTTGATTACCATTATCTTGAGGAAGATGGGGGCACGAGCTGGAGACTTGAGGTTAACTCTGGAGAAGAGTTCCTGTCGGTTGAGGTCACGTAGTTGTTCGTCGGAGTAGCCACCGGAAAGAGAAAATGTTAAAGGTTGGAGTCTGAGGGTAGAAGACAAGCGTTCCGGAGAAATCTATTTATAAGCTGCTTGGAGTAGGGGTATTTTGGACTTATCTCTATGCCGCGCACATGTAGGTCGAGGTGGTTTAGATGGATATGGTAACTGTTCACACGATAATCAGGGGATTGTACAGATGAATTGATGGCAAGTAATCATGACTTGGAAGAAATATCGGTACAGGATATTTTAATTCTGAAAGTGGCAGCATTATTATGTTAGGATCTTGCCGATGGATTATTATTTCGGTATCTTAACCATAATCAAGGCAAGAATGGTTGGCGATTGTGCGATATTTGCTGAGGTACGTGAATCAGGATTAGATTTGATTAGATTTGATAACAGATCAAGTTTTGGCTTGGAGGATGAGTTACGGTAATTGGGTGAAGGCAAACGTTATCTAGAGTAAATTTTGGAGCATTAATGGTTTTATACTCCGAAATTGGGGGGCATGTGTTGACACTGTTTTTTGCACAATGATCAGAGTGATGCTAATCGGCAGGAAGAATTTACTGTATACACTGACAGCCAATGAAAAACAGCTTGTAAAGATGATTGCCGATGAATGGTGGTGATCGATGGAAAGGTTGATTTAGACTTGGGCGTTGCCGATAAGGTTGGAGATGTTATTGATGCCGATGAAGGAAGGCTTGAAGGCTACTGCCGATGAAACAGGAAGTATGCCGATGGAAAGGAGGTCGATAAGATTTCTATCGTAATCAAGGCGGACAGGGAAATAGATAGGAGTTGATTTCCTTTTCTATATTTGTTAGAGTGTGATTCATGTAAGAGTCGTGTGTTTCTTTAGATTTGGACTTGATGTCCTAGTTGTGTTTGGTTATGCCTCTTTAGATCAGGGTATAAATATAGATTGAGGGGCAATGTAAAGATATATATCAATATCAAAACCAATTTTTACTCCTATTTTGCATCTACTTACTTTTCGGTGATTTCGTCAATTTGCATATTTTCCCTTCTTACGAGTTCTCATTGATTCGGCGAGTTGCATAGCTTTAGTGCGACCTTCGGTGATTCTCGAGTTCCGCGTGAGTACCTCTTGGCCGTGGCTTCCGAGCGTATCGCTGTTGTTAGGACCAAAGTGCTCGTATCTTCATCCTTGTCGATTAACAGGTCAAATCGATTGGCACGCTTTGGATATCGATTCAGGTATTAGCCCTTTGTGTTTGTAGATCTACTTTTGCATCAACATTAAGGAAAGTGACTTTCATGAACAATGTTATAATTGCTAACCCAAGTGTGGTTACATGTTTTTGTGACTCACATCTACCAAGTACATGTTTTCATTCATTATCATTTGCATATACTCATGGAGACATGAAATAACGAGAAAGATTGCATATGATAATGAAACATGGGATAATAAGCAAATGTTGTAGATGTTTCAATCAAATGTTTCAATTGTAAATGCTTGTTTATGAATGCGTGATGATCATGCTCATGTTATGCAAGTCAAGTTATGCAAGGCTAACACCCGAGGTGTTACAGCCCCTCCCCCTTATAAAAATCTCGTCCTGAGATTTGCAAGACCTACCATTCTTGGAAAAAGGCGGGATAAACTTCTCGTAGATAATCTTCCCTTTCCTACGTAGCATCTTGTTCACTATGATTGTTCCACACCACCTTATAGAACTTAATAATCTTACTCCTTGTCACTCTCTCCATCTCTTCTAATACTCGAATTGGCTTTTCTTCATAGGTCAAATCCGATTGAAGCTGCACGTTGGTGGGTGCAATAGCTTCTTCTGGTACTCGAAGACATTTCTTCAACTGAGAAACATGGAACACATCAAAGATTGCACTCATCTTTGGTGGTAGTTGTAACTTATACGCAACATTTCCTTTTCGTTCCAAAATTTTGTATGGCCCTACATATCTTGGTGAAAGCTTCTTTTTCATCCCAAATCTTTTCACACCTTTCATGGGTGATACTCTCAAGTATACGTAGTCACCTACTTTGAAAGTTAGTGGTCTTCTTCTTTTGTCGGCATAACTCTTCTGTCTTGATTGAGCTGCCTTCATGTGTTGTTGGATGATACATACTTGCTCTTCGGCTTCATTGACAAAATCAATACCAAAGTATCTCCTTTCACCGGGCTCAATCCAATTCAATGGAGTTTTGCACTTTCTGCCATACAAGGCTTCAAATGGAGCCATTTTGATACTCGCTTGATAACTATTGTTATAGGAGAATTCAGCTAAAGGTAACCATTTCTCCCATGAACCTTTTGAAGATATCACACAAGCTCTAAGTAAATCTTCTAGGATTTGGTTCACTTGCTCTGTCTGTCCTAAAGTTTGCGGATGATAAGCTGAACTTCTGATTAGCTTGGTTCCCAAAGCCTGGTGTAAGTGCTCCTAGAAACAAGCTATGAACTGTGGTCCTCGATCTGAGATTATAGTCCTAGGTACTCCATGTAGTCTCACGATCTAGGAAACATATATCTCAGCGTATTTTCCAACTATATACCGTGTGTTCATGGGTATAAAGTGTGCTGACTTGGTGAGACGATCAACAATAACCCAGATTGAATCGTGACCTTTTGGCATCATTGGAAGGCCTGTGATAAAGTCCATGCTGATTTCCTCCCATTTCCATCCTGGAATAGGCAATGGCTGAAGTAATCCAGCGGTTTTCATATGGACGGCTTTCACTCTACTGCAGTTATCACACCTAGCAACATAGGCTGTGATCTCTTTCTTCATCTTAGTCCACCAAAAATGGGTTCTTAGATCTTGATACATTTTACTACTACCCAGATGGATGGACAATTTGGACGAGTGAGCTTCAGCTAAAATTTGATTCCTTAGCTCCCGGTCTTTTGGTACCACTAACCGGTCCTCAAACCATAATACACCTCTTTCATCCAATCTAAAATGTTTGGTTTCTTGCTCTTGCATTTTTCTCTTGATGTGACTTATTCCTACATCTGTCTGCTGTAGCTCTATGATTTTGCTCTCAAGTGAACAACTGATTGTGATATTGTGTAGTACAACAGGATGTAACAAGTTGAATCCATCTTCCAACAATGCTTCCATAGTGTTGCAATGGGACTTCCGACTAAGTGCATCAGCTACTACATTTGCCTTACCCGGATGGTAATGCACTTCTAAATTATAGTCCTTAATCAATTCTAACCATCTTTGTTGTCTCATGTTCAGCTTTGGCTGGGTAAAGATATACTTGAGACTTTTGTGGTCAGTATAGATATGACATACATTGCCTAATAAGTAATGTCTTCATATCTTTAATGCATGGACAACGGCTACAAGTTCCAAATCATGTGTAGGGTAGTTGACTTCATGTTTTCTCAATTGCCGTGAGGCATATGCAATTACTCTCCCTTCTTGCATAAGCACACATCCCAAACCTATTCCTGATGCATCACAAAATACATCAAAAGGCTTTTCAATGTCTGGTTGTGCTAGCACAGGTGCTATAGTCAACAAAGTTCTAAGGGTGTGAAAAGTTGTTTCACATTCTTGTGTCCATTTGTACTTCTCATCTTTCTGAAGTAGTCTGGTCATAGGCTTAGCTATCTTTGAGAAGTCTAGAATAAACCGGCGATAGTATCCTGCTAACCCTAGAAAACTCCGAAATTTATGAACCGAAGTTGGGGCTTTCCAATCCATGACCTCTTGTACTTTGGATGGGTCTACTGAGATTCCATCTCTTGATAAAATGTGACCTAAGAAAGGTACTTTGCTCATCCAAAATTCACATTTGCTAAACTTGGCATATAGCTTATGCTCCCTCAGTCTGGATAGGACAATCCTCAGATGCTCTTCATGATCTGACTCATTTTCTGAATAAATCAATATGTCATCGATAAACACGACCATGAACTTATCAAGTTTGGGCATGAATACCGAGTTCATCAGGTACATGAAATAGGCTGGAGCATTTGTTAGTCCAAAAGACATAACCAAATACTCATATAAGCCGTACCTAGTAGAGAAAGCAGTTTTAGGTATATCCTCCGGTCTGATCTTTATCTGATGGTAACCTGATCTCAAGTCAATTTTGGAGAATACCTTTGCCTTCGCTAGCTGATCGAACAAGATGTCGATGCGGGGCAACGGATATTTGTTCTTGATGGTCACCGCATTGAGTGGTCTGTAATCTACACACATTCTCAGTGACTTATCCTTCTTTTTCACAAACAAGGCTGGACATCCCCACAGAGATGAGCTAGGTTGGATAAGACCTTTGTCCAATAGATCTTGCAATTGAACCTTAAGTTCTGCTAACTCATTGGGTGGCATTCTATAGGGCCTTCTGGATATGGGTGCGGTACCTGGCACTAATTCAATCTTAAATTCCACGTCCCTATCCGGTGGTAGACCTGGTAATTCTTCTGGGAATACATCCGAGAACTCACAAACCACGGGGATATCACATATTGTGGTGGTTTGGATAGCACAGGCTAAATGTTGGGGTTCAAAATCGCGGGAGAGTGGGACTAGAAAAGCATTCCCTCTCGTGGGTTCTCTCAACATAATAGTGCGGGTGCTAGTGTCAATAAGAGCACCATGATACTTCATCCAATTCATGCCTAAGATTACACTTATCGACAACCCCGGCAATATTATCAAATCTATTGTGTACTCCCTCCCTTGTATCGAGATGAGTACATTTTTTACTATCTTTTTGGTAGCAACAGTTCCCCCTGCTGAACTTATGTTAAAACCCCCCTTGCTTACTTCAATTATTTCTTGATCATGTCTAGATGCAAATGCTTGACTCATAAATGAATGAGAAGCTCCTGAATCAAATAAAACAATAGCGGGATGCTTGTTGACGAGAAACATACCAGCCATGACAACTTCTCCGGTGGGCACCTCCTCCACAGCGGTATAATGCACTTGTCCCTGACGTGCCCTGGCATTCACCTGCTTCTGATTGTTCTGATTTGGGTTGCCATTCCTCTTGGGGTGGGGGCACTCCTTGGACCAATGACCCAGTTGGTTGTAGTTGAAACATGGTTGATTACTTCTGAATCCGGTGGAGCTATCCTGATTGCCATTTCCTTTTGGTAAGGCAATAGTGAACGCCTTATAGAATGGTTTCTGTGGCCTATTATTCTAAGCTTTCGGTGGTGGAGGCCTAAACTTGGGTGCAGGTGGATGGAATTGTGGCCTAGCTGTGATAGGTGCTTTTGACTGGAAAGATCCGGATGCACCGGCCTCATATGCCCTCTTGCGGCCTTTAGCAACTGCATGCATGTTGTTGTGGTTTTCTTGGGTCAAGGCATCACTAATAAACTCATTGTACGTGGCACATCGAGAATTTGCCATAGTCTTCATCAGTTTGGTACCCAAACCTCGCTTGAAACTCTCTATCTTTTTCTCCTTGGTATCCATGAAACTGGGAGCATATCTTGACAAGTTGTTGAATGCGTGCATATATTCTGTGAGTGACTTTGTTCCTTGAGTGAGCCTCATGAATTCGGCTGCTTTCATGCGCATCAGGCCTGGGGGAATATGGTGTCCCCTAAAAGCCAGCTTAAACTATTCCTAGGTCACTCGCGCGTTAGCAGGCAGAGACGACAGGAAGTGTGTCCACCAAATCCCTACTGGTCCTTGCAATTGATGAGAAGCATACTCTGCTTTCAGATGCTCCGTGACCCTCAACAGACGGAATTTCTGCTCAATGGTATTCAGCCACTCATTGGGCTGCAGTGGTTCCTCAGCCACCTTGAAGATCGGAGGCTTCATGTCCAAAAACTCCTTGAATGTACTGTGCTGATTTGGCTCGGCCCCTGGTTGATGTGGGTGGCCATGAGCAGTGTTTTGCGCGATAAGGTGCAAAGCTTCTTCCATTGTCCTCTGGCTCCCTAGGAACTGAGTAAAGAATTCCTGAGTAGATGGTGGCGGTGGGGGTGGCAAGTCATCATGGTTGCCATCCTGGCTGCCACCAGCTCCAGCACGGGTGCGCGTCATCTGCGAAGTTGCAACAATAAGCGATTATTGGTTGATGCCAAGAGATTGCAGATGAATTAGGTACTCATGCCAAACTGAAATTACTGGAGAAAATTCTCAAAATCACAATAAAAATAGAGGCATAACAATTCATTCTCGCAACATGACATCACCAATTTGACCACTTATCGTGCTCATAATGCATGCAAATTTAATCGTGATTACCGACAAAGGACTGGAATTGCACTGATGTTCATCCAAATGTGCGATTAATCAACATTACATGATAGTCTGGTTACTAATGCCAAATTTGAATTACAGGTCCATTACATTGAATAAAGGTGATACATTAGTCCTTCAACTAAGTGCTAAGCGATCTAATCCTCATCATGATCACTATCGAGGTCAGACGCAGAATCATCTCCTTCCTTAGGTTCTACTTCTTCTTCAGGCTCCACTTCTTCTTCTTCCTCATACCCTTCTAGATCCATTTCTGTGGCTCCAGGTGGGACATAAGGGTGGAGCTGATTGTTTAGCAGATGAACCTCTTCATGCAGATTATCGTTGTATTCTTCCGCATTGGCCAGCTGCTGTCCTAACTCAAACTGTCAAGCTCTTAGGACAACTTCCCTAGACCAGGCTGCATTTTGCTGGTGAGTTAACCGAGTCATCTCTTCAGTGAGCCTCTCAATCTCAGCGTCGTTCTCCCTCTGAAGCTGACGTCGGTCCTCGCGGGCATGACCAAGAGCACCAGACACACGTCTGAGGCTACCTTCTACTCCATCTAACACTCTCATCATTGCGAACATGGCGCTCATGGAAGGGTTATCGTTGTTCTACCCTTCTGCTGCACCAATCTCCAAGGATCTTCCTCTTGCCTGCTACCATGAGTCAGTGGAGGGATTGCCCCTCGAAAAAACTCCAACCAAAGCGGCTGCCAGCTCCTAAGGAAAACGATCCATGATATCCCTCAGGATCCCAAAGGCTACCCTACCAACTGCTTCTTCAGCAGTCCTGCCAGTTGACTCATAACACCAGCCTATCCACTTAGAATCGTCACCTCAGGAACAAACAATGGCCTCCACAGTAACTAAGAGACCTTCTCCCAACCGCTCATTCGCCTAGAAGTAGCGGGGTTCCATTCCATCAGGATAGCCTACATAGCTAAGCACTCTCCACAAGAGTGTAGGCATCCCAAACTCTCCAAGGAACGTGTGACGTTGACGGGTACGTGGAGCAAGCTGACGGCTAGGAGCTCTGCCTCCGGTGGACTTGTGAGCAGTCTGCTTGGTGCGTGCCATCTGCACCATTAACATGTACCCTTTGGTGAGACAATGCCATAATGGATAAGAGTTACATAACCGAGTAAGAATTTTATAAGGGGAGGAACAATGTAGTTATGTGAATGGTAATTTAACATGATGCATGCTCGTTCCGTATGTCCTCACAAACTTAGGAAAAATTTATTTCTAACAGTAGACGCGGTGGCATACATACGTTCTCTCATAAATAGCGTAACTAGTCGAGCTACATGTTTCGTTGTTAGTGTACCTACATAAAATTTCATTTCAGCCCTAAACCCATAATGAATATGCAGAATGTAATTGTAAATACTTCCATATATATATACCCATACATATACTTCCGTATCAATCTACCCGACAATAATTTAAACCCACAATTAAATACGTACCATATACACATGCAAGCATGCATACATAGCCGTACCAAAGCTAACTCTTCCCGACCGCACGCTCACATCTTGCAGTCATACACTCATCTTACCTTGGCGTAGAGGCATTTGATCCATACATTACCACTCAAGTGAATGGCATCCATACTATAGCACGCCGTATGGACGACGAAGTAAAAACCCCCATGTTAGTACTTAAATAGCCACCTAATAGTCCTTGATTTGGGCATAAGGAAAGTGATCATTAGCACACTTTAGATTTCAAATACCTATTATATAACTAATAGTTGCTAGAGAAGGGTTTTTGGAAAACAAAAACTTTTGTTTTAAATACACTTGTGACAATTAATGTTGAATCTTGCTCTGATACCAGCTATCGCAGAATCGACCAATTTATAAGAATACAAGTACAATGGCAATCCGCAAGCGGTCGCACTGTCATACTTGAACCCATATAAACCCGGTAGTCCATCGAGTACCACGACGGGTCTCGATAAATGATTTACAACAACCAAGATCGTACAGGATTCAACATACATGCCACATATTACATAAAGTTCACAGATACTTTTCATCATCAGAGTACGAATAAAAGTTATTACAAACCGAGTTTGATAAATAAAGCGAAAGCAAATAAGTTCGAAGATAAAGTTTCCAATTATTATTTTATTTAGATATCTAGGTTAAATAATAAACATATAGCAGATATACTTCATAAATTCTCAAAAATTTATAGTGTCTTACTAATGCTATCAAAGGACTCCTATAAAAATTTCATGTCATTTTACCAAGTAGAACATCCTATGCAAAAATGACAAGGAAGCAAGGTTTGAAATATCATAAATGGAAAATCCTATTGAAAAGTGTCAAGAAACAGATTTCCTATTTTTCTTAACATCCATATGGTACTAGGATTACCTCCAACAAATTTCATGAATTTTAGACTCATAATTAATTTATTAAAATTCATGCAAGGATTGACTATCCATAAAAGAAAAATATATAACTATAAATCTACCTATGCACTGGTCCTAAAATTTTTACCAGAGCTCATATATGTTAAGATTAGCTTACCACAAAAATTTTATAATTTTTGGAGCACAGGAACTCTAGATATAAAATAAACAAATTTGAATGCATTCAAAAGCACATTTCAAATCCCTATTTAATTCTCCAAAAATTTCTACTGTACAAGTCAAGAACATATTTTTCCTAAATACTACACTTCCTAATGAACACTACAAAATTTATTTCACAAATTTAGGAGCTACCAAACTGAAGATAAAAAAAATAACAAAACACATGTGAATCTGCATTCAAACTGAACTGGATTGAAACATGGAGTCGCTGACACGCGGGACCCACTGGTCAGCGAGACACAGCAGAGCACGGCGGCGCTGCTCGACTGACACGGCTAGAACTCGACAGCGGCGAGTTCGCCGATGGTAACATCTTCACCAGACCTTCTACTCGACCTAGCGCGTATAATGAGCCAGATGGCCGGACCTATTGCCGACTCTAGAGACGACGGCGGCAGCAATGGCGGAGCGGCGGGGCTAGACCACGGTGGTACACCGGTGGAGGCCACGGCGAAGCAAAAAAGGGCATGGATGAGTATCCCTGGGCTCAGGCGAACCTAATGCGCACGGCTACGCGGTCTATGGTGGAGGGACATGCCCCAGCCACGGTGATGGGCGCGGCGAGGAAACTCCGGCGAGCTTGCGCATGACGCTGGCGCTTATCGAAGGCTGTCAGCGGGCACGAGAGGAGGTAGTGCGCTGCTGTGGTGGCGATGGAGTGCTGTGGTGGTGATGGAGTGGCTAGGCACGAGCTTGTGCGTGGTTATGGCGACGGCGGAGCTGCAGGAGCTCGGTGGCTACTGCTGGCGCTGCGAGACGACGAAGGAAACCAAGGCGAAGCAAATGGGGTGCACGGCTGAGTGCGAGCGGGCGCTGGTGTGATGAAGGCGCGCTTCGGCCTGCCTTGGCTGTGCTGGGCAGAGCGCCGGCGATGCGCGGCCACGCTCCGCGCCACACGGTGACCACGGCCTGAACCGGTTGGCCACTGATGGCTTGATTCAGTTCGTTCAGACGCGACATGCTGAGCCTAACGACGGGTTTTGCAACGATGAAAACTTTGAATCCGTGGACTTCTAGTCAAAACTTCCTAAACTGAAATTGTAGACCTATGTACCAGCTACAAAACTTGTTCAAGGCACTTGTTCTAATTCACAACAGAAATAGAGAAAAATTGTGCTCAAGGTTGGCCTGTCAGGCTGTCAGGGTTCATGACTTAGCAAAATTTGCTAAGTGTTGAAATGGTTGATTTCTCTGATTTTTGAAATCCAAATTCACACATGTTAGAAGCTGAATCAGTCAAAGACCCAAAAATCAAAGTTGTTCCTTATGTCAAACACTACAACATTGCTTTAGTGAGCTCCTCCATGCAAGGTCCGTAGCACCTAGTTCAACTTTAGTCAAACATGTCACTTTGAAATGATGATACATACTCAAACCATGACTAAATGACCAATTTAGCCCTAGCCCTAAATACCAAAGTTGTTCATAAAGATATCCTAAGCATGTTTAAGCAATTTGCAAGGTCACTCAATCATTTTATGTAGTAGTCACTCATAGAGCTAGTTAGGGCAAACACATGAAACATGCCTTAAGGGCTTGATTAAGGAAAGTGACTTTCATGAACAATGTTCTAATTGCTAACCCAAGTGTGGTTACATGTTTTTGTGACTCACATCTACCAAGTACATGTTTTCATTCATGATCATTTGCATATACTCATGGAGACATGAAATAACGAGAAAGATTGCATATGATAATGAAACATGGGATAACAAGCAAATGTTGCAGATGTTTTAATCAAATGTTTCAATTGTAAATGCTTGTTTATGAATGCGTGATGATCATGCTCATGTTATGCAAGTCAAGTTATGCAAGGCTAACACCCGAGGTGTTACAAATTCCTACAAAAAGAATGAGACAACAAGACAAGGAAGTTTAAGCGAAAATAGATACAGCAAGAGAAATACAAAAAGTACCTGCACAAAGAGAAAACAACTCATAGCTAGAGGCGGGTTGCTTGCGCGGTACTCGGAGACAGTAACCGGGACTACGCTTGATCCTTTCAGCATCTCCTAAAGACGCTCGAGTACCTCCTCATCGGTCAACTCAAGGGCAGGGACCATGCATGAAGGATCCTTAGCCCCAGAGTACTCGAAGCCAAAGTTCTCTTGCTCCTTCAGAGGCTGAACACGACGGTGAAGAAAGCTCAAGACAATTCCAAAGCCGGTCAAGCCCTGCTGCTTCAGAGTACTTATCCGCTCAAGGAACAGCTGGATCACCTAGAGTTCGTCCAACGTCAGGGGGTTCTTTTCCCATCGGTCATTAACCAAGGGACCAGACCCGGAATGGGCAGAAAGAGGAGGAATCAAGTTGGCAGCATAAAACCAGTCAGCATGCCAATCTCTTATAGAATCAACCAGGTCATAGTCAAAGAATTTACTTCTAAGATCCTAGCGAAACTGAATCCCACAGCCACCAAGAATGCTGGTGTCATCGCGGTGAGGTTGGGGCTTCAAACGAAAGAAGTAATGAAAGAGGGAAAGAGAAGGAGGAATTCCAAGGAAGGTTTCACAGAGATGAACAAAGATAGAAAGATGGAGAACAGCGTTGGGAGCAAGATGATTTAGGCTAATCCCAAAATAGCCAAGAAACCAACGAAGAAAAGCAGAAGCTGGGAGGCAAAGTCCAGCACGGACAAAGGAAATGAAGAGAATGATCTCACCAGGACCTGGAGCAGGGACCCGATGCTCGCTCGGAGCCCTCCATTCAGCAATGCCCTTGCTCTGGATTAGGCCATCGCCAACAAGCTCGTGAAGCTAGTCTTCAATCGTTGTCGGAGCCGGCCAATCCTTCTGGCAGCCCTCATGGCCACAAACTCCTGGTTCACAATCACGGAAAGTGATGACTCCTCGTCCATGAAGGCAGCCTAGGACTTGCTCATGGCTTTCTTCCTACCCATGTACTTGCGGAAGCAAAAAGGCACTAGGGAAAGATGAGGCTCAGACGGCGGCGCTAAGATGACGGCAACAATGGCGACGGTGGATTTCTGAAAACTAGGGTTTCAAGGCAAAAATGGAGCAGTAAAGAAAAAGAAGAAGAAATGCCCTTAAATAGATTTTACAGCAGTAAAACGTGGCCCACTGGGCCCATTAAAGCACATTGTGAGAACGCAACGGTCCATTTACTAATACAGCTAAAATGACAGAAGGCACAAATCCACACAACGATACAGTTCAATGGGCAGATTTCGGACTTACCCATCCAGCAAAACAACAGAGTTACCATACTGCTGCAAAAAGAACTCATCAGCCATGAAGCAACAGAAGGTCACCTAACAAGGAACATAACAACCCGGTCCTTATAGAAAGAACTCAGGAATCTCATAGACAACTAGGACATCAGCAGAATAAAGAATGACAACTCAGAAGACAAGATTCTTTCTATTACACATGACTTCAAAAGATACAAGATTAAACATCTTACAAGACCCAACGAACTCAGAACTACGACAGGTAAGGTAGCAAAAAGGAACCCAGAAACAACTAGGCTCTGGAACGACTACGTGTTCCAAATTGCTACTCGGTAGAACAAAACGCACTCGGCTACACTATTTTCTTCAAAGGAAGAAAGCAGCACATCCAAGGTGGAGATCAGCGGCACGGTGGGACAACATGGACCAAGAGGATCCTACAGGCATCTATCTACCCAAGTCCGATGCAATACTAGATATGGTGTTGATCTACACCGGACAGTCTCAAGACAAGCGGCGAGCATCAACCCAGAACTGCTGGATGAAGGAACGTATCCCACATCACAAGACTTCCTCCAACTGCCGCCACGTACTTCCCAGAGCAATGTCACTGCGAGATTAGCCTACCTCTAATCCCTATCACAAGACTCCCTCCAGCTATGGCAAGACACACAAAAACTACAAAATAAGCCCGGGGGCTGCTCTACTTCACAAACTACCATATTCATGACTACAGAGACTTCAGAACAAGCAACAAAACGCTTAGCGAATCAAAACAACACTCCAGGAGGGTATTTATAGACCGAAGGAGCGATGCACATGGACCAGGAGCATAAACGAAACAAGCCTAATAAAGGACACAGTAAAAAGACAGAATTCAATGAAAAAGGACTCAGGCGTGAAGGAACAGTACTCAAGGACAAGCATATTCGAAAGGATATACCAACACTGTACAACTCATGAACAAACGACATTTACATTCAACCACTACCATTCAACTACATCTGACAACAGCAGACTCTATGCCTGAAAGCAGCAGACTCTACATCTGAAAATAATAGACTACCAGAGAATATGCCAAGACCCTGCATCCGAGTTCTTCCTGAACAAAACAACCCAGATATATGCTCGGGGGCTGCAACAGGAGAAGTTCTTAGTTCTTTCGAACAACTCAGATTCAAGACCCTACAACTTTTTGTCTCAAATAGCAAGAGGCTCGAGGGCTACACTCAGTTCAAGACAATAGTTTTTCAAATGACATAAGATTCAAGACCCTCCAACTTTTTGTTCCAAATAGCAAGAGGCTCGGGGGCTACACTCAGTGAGTGCACTTTTTTCTTTCAAAAAGCGCACATCACTCAGAAGACTTCTTCAAAATAGACGACTTCAAGACCACACGACAAAAAGAACCCGGGTATATGCTCGGAAGCCTTTCGACGAAGAATCAGGGCAATTTCAAGAAAAGACCCTCAAGCTCCTTGTGCCAAACAGTAAGAGGCTCGGGGGCTACATCCAAATGGGAGTGCATTTTTTCTTCAAAAGGGTACACTCCACGCAAAGATCTCACGAAGCGCTACACGGTTTCGCTCAAAAAGCACTCGGACGACGCTTGTTCCTGCTCGACAAGACTTGAAGGAACAAGACGAGGCTTCCAGAACTCAACCATGAAGTGCTCGGGGGCTTGTCGGTATGGGACCCACGGGGTACCCCGCAAGGAAGGGAGAAGACATAGTCTAATTAGGATTCTTCCCATGTACTCTTAGTAGCAGTATTATTCTGTAATCCTACTAGGAACTCTCATTGTAAACTGACTAGGACTCTGGCCTCCTGACTATATAAAGGAGGGCAGGGCTCCTTAGATCGGGAGTTGAGAGAACAATTGTACAACACAATCCTTTACGATCAATCCAATGCAAAGGCTAACGTCGAACTGGACGTAGGGCTATTACTTGATCAACGATCGAGGGCCTGAACCAGGATAAATTGACTGTCTCTTATATTAACCGTCGAGTTCTGCATACGCTGAAGCCCAAACATACTGCCACGGGGACCCCCGTGGCAGGCTATCGGTGGTAAAACATCGATAATGACCCACGAGATGGATCCGACCATAAAGATCTGGCCGGGCTGCGGGAGGGACGAAGAGCCTGCGGAAAAAAAACATCTTGTTCGACAAGAAAACAGCACGCACACCCCTACCTGGCGCGCCAACTGTCGATGAAATATCATCGGCAGTCCTCCGAGGGGTATCCCACGAAGGTAGATTGATCGGTAAAGGAGCGCGAGATCAAGAACAAGAAGGCAACAGAGACACACGAATTAGACAGGTTCAGGCTGTCAGTATGACGTAATACCCTACTCCTGTGATCTGTTGGTTTGTATTAGCTATCATATGATATGCCGTGATTTTGGAGGGGGTCCCTGCCCGCCTTATATAGTCCGGGGGGCAGGGTTACAAGTCGGTTAGATCTGAGAGATAACCGGAAAGTAACAACATATTATAAGAATCATGGGATCGTACGTATCCTAACAGATCTCGTAATATCTTCAGGATATCTTCCTTATGTCTTGGCGAAGGCGCCGAGCAGAATCGTGCCTCGCAAGGCGTCATCTTGTGAGCTGGGCCGCCCCTGGGGGCGCAGCTCAAGTGGTCTACTGTGGTATCCGGGGTCGTACCCCCCACAGTCATAGTTGCTAAATCGAGCATCCAAATTAAATTCCGATAATACCGTCATGTTTCTTGCAATAAAGCCTTTAAAACAAGATCTCACATGGATATATTTAAATAATTTTTATTAAAGAACATTTATCTCATGAAGATATAACACCTTCTTTTATTGGGTAGATGCGATGTTCTAGGTTTAGTAAATAATGTTCCGCCTTATGAGAACAATATCCTAGCTATAAGAGCACAAATTATAGGTTCATACAATGTGTATTAAATATTCATGAAAATAAAAAACAAAAGCTATGAAATATGTAGAAATAGTAATATAAATAAATCACGTAATATAACATAAAAAATAAAAAGATAGAACAAAGGATAAGGAAAAATAAAAAACATGTAATAGAGGAAACATTTTAAAAACATTCCATGAATTCTATTTGATCAACCTAAAGCATACTATAGAACATCTTACTGGTACTGTGTAAATACTCAAAGATAATCGTAGAACATCATATTTATATTATGTAAACATCATCAAATACAATATACAACATCACATGCATACTACATGAACATCACATGTATTAAAGCCAAATGTTTTGGTATGTGATGTAATCCACAAAAATGCAGAACATGTATCACCAATGTACAAATTATTTCTATAGTTAAGCAAAGCCAAATATTTTGATATGCGATATAAATCCTTTCACAAGACCCTACATGTATCAAAGCATTGAATTTAGATTCTGATTACACCATCATGTTTCTTGCAATAAGTCCTTCGAAACCAGATATTATACGGATATATTTAGATAAAATTTTATTAATGAACATTTATCTCATCGAGATAGAATATTTTTCTTTCATTGGGCAGCGGAGAAAATGTTCACGTATACAGTATGCTCACAGAACTTGCGGTTGATGCCACCGGATAACCGGTGCCCATGCCCAAACCCATACCCATGTTGTTTGGGGAGGGTATAACCGGTGCCCATGCCCAAACCCGTACCCATGTTGTTTGGGGAGGGTATGGATTATCTATTTGTTTGTGGGTATGGGTAGGATAATATAGGTATTATCCATTTAATCTATATGCTGCAGCTGCAGAGCTGAGCGGAGCTCATCGCCTCTGCCTAGAAGCGGAAGGTGAGAGAGGGACGTGTGACGGTATGAGGTCCAGCCGGGGAGATTAAGGCGCGTTCACGAAGCACGGCCTGCCGTCCACATGCCCGGCAAAAGGCGGCGGCGGCGTCGTCGTGCAGAAGCTCGCTCGCCCTCCTCATGGCGGTCATGGCCACCACGGAGCCCGCGCCCAAAAAAGCAGCCACGTAGCTTGACCCGTCGGTGCCCGCCAACCAATCCCGGTGGCTGCGCACGGGAGCGAGCGAGCGCCTGCAGGCTGCAGCACCAGGGCTATGGTCCTGGCCGCGCCGGCGCCCGGCGGAGGGCGATGCTCCTGCAGGCAAACGAGAGGTACCTATCGGAGAGAGAAGGAAGAAACGTTCCCAGCAAAATTATATACCCATCGGATAATCCACACCCAACGGACATTACCCTAGGTCCCGTTTGCATCATTGAAATTAAATTTATTTTAATAGTTATAATTTAGACACATATTAATTAAATTAATATGGTTGGATATGGATTATATTTGTATATTATTATTGGCTATACGAGAGAGATACTTATGTGTTGCATTTCTATCGTAGGTGAGCGAGTTGAAGAGCGTGTTATAAATTATAAAGTAAAAACATAGTATGGTGATCTATAGAATCAATTTTCATCTCTCATCTCATAAATTTGAGATAGACTTATATATAAACTTTGAAAAGTAGTGGAATGTTAAATTCTAAACCAAATAACCTAGTTTATTAAGTAGATTTCAATTCATCCGAATGAAAGGATGCAAACGGCGGATAAATAATTAACAGATATGGGTACGTGTGACCCATAAACTTTCCCACCGGCATCGTTAGGTATAGTAAAGTTTAATGCTATCCCATTATCCCAAGAGCCACACACTGCCGGTCTCGGTCTTGAATGCATGCTATAGCCTGGAGGTTTCAGCAAAGCTCCTGGCTGGACCTCATGTTTTCTTAATGAAATCTGGACCACATGTGTTCTTCATCGAGGAGATAAATACATCCCGCCAACGTTTTTGAAAAAATAAAACAAAATAAAACCATCATGCTCAATTGTCATATCCGCAACAGCAATAATAATGATGCCTTTTCAAAAGGGATAAGGACTTCCGGATGCCATGCCTCAGGTCAGTCATCGTAGACCTTAAGTCTAGGCTTTGCTACGTGGCTACGTGCACACGAATATACTCCCTTCGTTCCAAGAATAAAAATCTCACTTCCTAGGATGAGTGAAACAGTTCCAGGTTAATAATAAGTATCACTAGATTAATCATTAATAAATTTCCATAATAAATCTATTTATAAGATATAAATATTGATACTATTTTTTTTATAAACCATTATGCTTACGGTTGTTGATTAACCTGTTGGAATATATGGGCTTGCCCCAATAAAAAATTCTTGAAATTCATAAGAAATCTCAAAGGCCCATTCATGTATGTAAAGAGGGGATGTGGGAACTCTTTAGTCCCACCTTACTTGTGGAAGTGGAGGTAGCCATGCTTAAATATGGGAGTCCTCTCCACTTCCTCAAGTTTGGTGTCAGGGGGAGAAAGGGAAGCCCACACACGTGCTCGCTTGTCTCGCCGGGCGACACCTGTGTGAATGGTCCACCGAAATCTGGCTCCTCGTCTCACGGGGCGTGGCCTTCTTTTGCAGTTTTTAGTTTTGGTTTCTTGGCCTTCAAGTTTGCAGAGTCCTAAACGATTTAGATCGTGATCGCGACATGAGATCGGCTTGGACATGACTATATAAGCAGCCTATCGGCCACGCCAAAACGTATCCAACTGAGATAGGGTTTTTGCCTCTTCTCATTGTTGCGCTGTCGCCGTAGTTTCTCCACCCCGATCGCTTGCGTGCACTAGCGACTTGGCGAGCAGGTCTCTAAAACCCTCGTCCTTGCTATCCTACACCGCGAGAGGACGAATAAGGTTTTTGGGAAGCGCTCCTCGCGCGACTGCTCCCAACCTTCACGACGGGTTGTCTTCCATCCAAGTCAGGCGGCGCTACGTCCCGTCGTATTCGGCGTCAACTGCTCTGAGCTCTTCCTCCACCGCTCATCTACGACCTCGCGCCGTCTCCACCAGCAGCGTCACCATCTGCATCTGCATCTCCATTACCAGCGACGTCGTCTCCCTTTGCAGTCAAAAAGTATACTCCTCGTGATCCAATGTCTCCGCTTGTACTGTTTAATCTGACTGGTGTATGAGCTATGGTTACACCAGTATTTACGTTCATGCAATTTAATCTGATGGCTAGTGTACAAGCTATGATTACACTAGTTCTTTTGTTCATGCTGTTGGATCATGTTAGTATACGAGCTATGCTTAATCTAGTACTTGAGATTGTCATGATTTATATTCTGGTTTTAATCTGGAAACTGCCTAATTATTTAACAATCCAAAAACCTTATTATAGGACTTTTCCTGAATTAACTATGGCTGGTTTCGCTGATGCGCTAAGGCCGGAAAAGTTTTCTAGTGCGCACTTTAAGAGATGACAAATTAAGGTCACCAATTGGCTGACAGCCATGAAAGTGTTCTGGGTGAGCGTTGGCATACCCGAGGGAAATATCTCTGAAGAAGATTAGAGAAGATTCTAGGATGCCAACGAGATCTTTGTGGGAGCTCTGTAGAATGTACTATCTAATCATCTGTTTGATTCGGTACTGCACATGAAAGATGCAAAGACTTTGTGGGATTATCTGAATGCTACTTATGGTGCACCAAATGCAGGTAGTGAGATGTACATCATGGAGAGCTTTCATGACTACAAGATGGTTGGTAACAAATCTGTAGTCAAGCAAGCTCATGAGGTTCAGCGCCTGGCTAAGGAACTTGAACTCCTTAAGTGTGTCACAACCGATGAGTTTGTCGCTGGGTGCATTATTGCAAAATTGCCTCCTTCATGGAGGGGCTTCGCAGGTCTTGAACTCCTTAAGTGGTGCTAAGGAACTTGAACTCCTTAAGTGGGGCAGTGCAGGTCTTGCGTGAGTGCGGTCTCCTTTTAGACCCGTTTGGATCTTTGGAATTGAATTCATTCTAATAATTATAGTTAGCCATACAAGGAAGATACTATTGTTAGCCATAGAAGGAAAATAATTATAATTGTAGAGTAGAAACATAGCATGGTGATTTATAGAATCAATTTCTATCTTTCACCCTATGAATTTGAGATAGACTTATATGTGAACTTTGGAAAGTGGTGGAATGTCAAATTCTAAGCCAAATAGCCTAAGTTATTATAGTAGATTTCAATTCCTCCAAATGAAAGGATCTAAACGGCCCCTTACAGTTTTTTTTGTTGCTTGGCCTTTAAGTTTGTAAGTTAAAAATTATCGGATACCATAAGAGGGGGTACCCTAAGCAAGAACCGAAACGACCGCTTGGACCTTATAAATATCAAAGCCAACTAACAACCGCAGGCCTCGGCCGATTCTCCGATTCGCTCGAGGCCCCCTCGCCGCAAGGCCTCGGCGAGGTACCAACTCCCCGCCTCTGCCGAGGCCCCATCGCCCGAGACCTCGGGGCCTCGGGCGAGTGACTAAATCTCTGATTCGCCTGAGACCCCGTCCGAAAGGCCTCGGACGAATCATCGATCCTCCGCCTCGCGCGAGGCGGACTCGGCAACCACCCCGCCGCCTCTGCCTTCACCAACTCCTCTGACAAAACGTCACGTCGCATTAACACGGCCAACCACTGCCACCAACATCAGCCGCACGTTCGGCACAGTACAGCAGAGTGGCCGACGCGACACAGACAAGACCGGGCAGGGGTTACCCGCCGCTGTACTCATTACTATGCCCGTGACTGACGCCCATGCCACACTGTGCTGCCAACTCCTGCTCCGAGAACAACGTGGCGTGGGATGTCAGCTCCGGGTCACTGTAGTCTCGGAATCAGTACCCAGGACCAACAGCTCCCTCCAAAGCCTCGGCAATCCGCTTCAGGGGCTCGGCAGCCTCAGGATTCGCTCGCCGAGCCCCCCCCCCCACGATGCCTCGGCCTCGGCACCAGCTGAGCCTCGGCCCTCTACGTCGTCAACGCGCAGCAACCGGCACATCGCCCGTCATGCCCTGCATCAAGCTGTCACTGGAGCCCCCACAACGCACAGGATCGGAAGTGACCGACACGACGCTCCAGCACATCAAGCTACAGGGCCACTCCATCGACCATACCGCCACAGTAGCCGGCTACAGGGCTTGGACACGCCATTTCCACTTAACAGGACGCTGCGTAGCAACACATGTATCATCCCGGCTCTCCCTTTGACTATAAAGGGGAGTAACCGGGGCCATTTCTGGGAGAGAAGGACAGACGAACTCACTCATAGGCTCACGTAGATTCAGACACGCTCCCTCGCTGCTTGAGAGCAACACCTCAAGCAGCCCACACCATTCCACGCAGAGACCTGGGACCGACTCCCTCTCTCGCCCAGCTTGTAACCCCCTCCTACAAGCACCTCGGTGCAAGGAATACAAGATCGCTCTCTCTGACTGGACGTCGGGCACCTATTGCCTAAACCAGTATAAACCTTGTGTCTCTTTGCATCACCATTCAGGATTAGGGGCACGCAGTACAAATTCACTCATTGGTTGAGGACCCCCCGGTCCAAAACGCCGACAAAAATCTTATCAGTTGAGATTGTGATCACGGCACGACATCAAGCGGTTCCTCCTATATATATGACCTATCTACTGCCACTAGAAATCAATTTATTCTAGTTAGGGATTTGTCGCCGCTGTATCTCTCCATCTTGAGCATCTGCGTGCACTGGAATTGAATTTATTTTAATAATCATAATTTAGACACATATTAATTAAGCTAATATGGTTGTATATGGATTATATTTGTATATTATTGTTGGATATACGAGAGAGATACTTATGTGTTGCCTTTCTATTGTAGGGGAGCGAGTTGAAGAATGTGCTATAAGTTGCAAAGTAGTAACATAGCATGCTGATCTATAGAATCAATTTTCATCTCGCACCCCATGAATTTGAGATAGGCTTATATTTGAATTTTGGAAAGTAGTGGAATGTCAAATTCTAAGCCAAATAGCCTAATCTATTAAGTAAATTTCAATTTATCCAAAAGATCCAAACGGCCCCAGGGTACTTGCAGATGGATAATTAACAGATATGGGTACATACGGGTGACCCAAAAACTTTCCCACCGGCATCGTTAAGTAAAGTTTAATGCTGTCCCAAGAGCCACACTATGGTCTGCCGGTCTCGGTCTTGAATGCATGCTATAGCCTGGAGGTTTCAGCAAAGCTGCTGGCTGGACCTCAAGTTTTTTTTTAATGAAACTGGACCACATGTGTTCTTCATCGAGGAGATAAAAACATCCCGCCAACGTTTTTGAAAAAAAATAATAAAACCATCGTCCTCGGTTGTCAGCCTGTTTGATTGGCTGGTTCGTATGTTGCTGGTTCATAAAAAAATACTGCTATCTAATTTATAATAAAGAAAAATATTATTTCGATTAAAAGTTTAAGATCCTTTACGAGCCACAGCCAAAGGAAGAGCTGTGTCATATTCCCAACAGCAATAATAAGGACGCCTTTTCAAAAGGGACAAGGACTTCCGGATGCCATGCCTCAGGTCAGTCGTCGTAGACCTTAAGTCTAGGCTTTGCTACGTGCACACGAATATACTCCCTTCCTTCCAAGAATAAAAATCTCACTTCCTGATGAGTGAAACAGTTCCAGGTTAATAATAGGTATCACTAGATTAATAAGCATTAATATATTTCCATAATAAATCTATTTATAAGATACAAATGTTTGTGACATTTTCCATCTTTTATAAATCAATCTTAGTCTTTTTTAAAGAGGGCTAATCAACCTTAGCTACTTCCTCGGTTTCACGACATTTGTCATTCTCTGACTCAAACTTCTTCTCAAATTTCTTGTCACTCTCACGTTGGAAAACATCATTAGCTCCCCCATCTTTCAACATCATAGCCACAACAACCAATCACAGCACCTTAGCCAAATTAACTAGCCCAATACGGACGCAAGCTATCATCAAAGATTGTGATGTATACTTAATTAAAGAGGGAACGGTTTGTCTCTCTAATAAAATAGCATGAAACAATGGAAGTAGTATGAAATGGAATGCCTAGGATAGGCGGCACTATATTAAATCAGCCTATGAAATCCACCTCATGCGTGGGAGAAGAGAAGGGAACACCACACACACATGCCCTCGCCTCGCCTCGCTCGGGTCTAGAGTGGGGCAGTGCAGGCCTTGTGGGAGCGCGGTCTTCTTTTATGGTTTTTTTTTTTGTCGCTTGACCTTTAAGTTTGTAAGTTAAAAATCTTATCAGTTTAGATCGTGATCACGGCACGACATCAAGCGGTTCCTCCTATACATATGACCTATCGGCTGCCACAAAAAATCAATTTATTCTAGTTAGGGTTTTTTCGCCATCGTAGTCTCTGCATCTCGAGCATCTGCGTGCACTGGCGATCAGGGGAGCAGTTCTTCGGAACCTCCCGCCTTTGTGATCCTGTTCTAGGAGAGGGTGAATAATGTTTTTGGGAAGCATCTCACGCAACTATACATGTTCTTCACCATGGACCATCTTTCGTCCTCTTTGTCGCCATCTGCTTCGACCTATCTTCGCCAACGTTATCAACATAGTTTCTCGGCTTCATCTACCTGAGTGTATTTTTTTTCTTTACAATGCAGCATTAGAATGCTTATATTGCCTAGGAAAGTACCCTTAAGCATCAACAAGAAACTACCTAAATTTGATTAAGTGATCTTTTCTTTTTTTTTCTTTTTGCTTGCCGGATAACTAGGATAACTTATTGTAAGTAGAAGACATGACGACTAACCATACATCTACTTAAGTCACCAAACAGTTACATAACCAAGTATCATGACGGCAATTTTCCACGAGTAATTGCCAAAGTCTATACATCGACGGCCAAGACGGCACCGTGAGGCCAGGTTGGCCATTTGGGCTGTCTGACTTGGTCGTGCTGACGTGGCAGTGAAAGGGGTTTAGCTCTTACCATTATGCTTATGATTGTTGACATTTTCCATCTTTTATAAACCAATTTTAGTATTTTTTTTCTAAAGAGGAATAATCAATCTTAGCTATTTCCTCCGTTTCACGATATTTGTCATTCTATGGCTCAAATTTCTTGTCACTCGCGCATTCAGAAACATCATTAGCTCCCCCACCTGTCAACACCATAGCCACAACAACCAATCACAGCACCTTAATCAGCCAAATGCACCAGCCAATACGGATGCAAGCTATCGTCAAAGATTGTGATGTACTTAATTAATGAGGGTCTCCCTAATGCTACTTATTTTGTGTGAGGTTAGCTAAAATCACTACTACACAAACTTTACTGGAGGCGGACGTTTTCGGTTTCCCGCGACGGGCAAAGCCGTCCGCCGTGGCCTAGAGGCCACGGTAAATCGTGGCTTAACAGCGGCGGGCGGCTTTGCCCGCCGCGGTTAACCGATTTACCGCGGCGGGCGGTGTAACGTGCCCGCTGCGGTAAATATACTTTTACCACGGCGGGTACGTTACACCGCCCACCGCGGTAAATTATTTTACCACGGCGAACACCTTTTGTGGCCCGCCGCGGTTATGTTCATTAGCCGTGGCGGGCTTTATTATTTGGCCGCCTCGGTAAATTATTTTCTGAATTAAAAAAAATACAGCAGGCATATAAATTCAAATTCAAATCACATCCAGATTTCACAGATTAAACTTAAAAAGTAGGCATGCATTACACATAAGATAATATACATATATATACATTCACTTAGTCGTTCTTGTCATCATTAATTCATTACATTTACATATTAAAGTCGTTATACATGCGCTAAGGTGTAATCCTGCGGACGCATCATCGTGGGCCATTTTCTCAGCCTCTCGTACTCCGGTAAAATCGCTAGCGGGCTGTTCTCATTGAAGAACGTGCCCCCTTCAAGCACGCATTTGTCTAAGACAAACTTACATATGTCCGCCTTTGTCTGCTTGAAGCTGCTCTGCACGTCTCTCGACCAGTTCAATCCATTTTAGAGCACCCTCCAACTGCTGCTGTATTGCTTGCACACCCTCAGGAACTCACAGGCGTAGAAGCCACAAGTTTGTGATCCTACCGGTTGTTTGGCACACTGCATGATCGATACACAAGCATTACAATACAGGCATTAGAACGCATATGAACAGAAAGCACAATTAAACCTTTCAAATACTTACCGAAAAGTTGCGTCTGATTTTGATGTGGTTCTTATATTTAGCCTTAAAATTCTCTGTTCTTCGATCATAGCATTCAGGATCCTTCACGTACTCCTTATAATCGCTATACGAAATGTACTAGTATTAGGCAAGGCATTAGAACGCATATGAGAAGACAGTTCAGTCACTTACACTTTGAGGCAATCTTCAAAGGCCTTGTACCCTTTTAAGTTTGGCACTGTCAATGAATCAAATACGCAGGCCCTGCCATCCTGAGGGTAGATGATAAATGCAACCCAGTGACCCTCGAGGCCTTGGTTGCGCCAATGAAACAAAATACAGGTTACGACGAGAAATAATAATACTAGCTAGCTACCCACTTATCTCTACAGGCATGTCTTCGACTTACCCAAAGTGGTAGGCAGCTAGGATACACCCATTTCCCCTGATCTTCTTCATTGCTCCTAGTATGTACCTTGAAATGTTCAACTTCTCATTGTCCATCAGTTTCTTCCTATGCGCCTCTCTCTGTCGCTTGGTCAAGTCTTTCATGGTTGGATGATTGTCATCTAG
The DNA here is from genome assembly GCF_019320115.1 of Miscanthus floridulus. Classification (NCBI taxonomy): domain Eukaryota; kingdom Viridiplantae; phylum Streptophyta; class Magnoliopsida; order Poales; family Poaceae; genus Miscanthus; species Miscanthus floridulus. The sequence continues at coordinate 106,561,960 of NC_089598.1, forward strand.
GTGGTAACCAATGATGATTCTTTGAGCAATATGCATTAGAGATAGATAGATAACATCAAGTTTTAGTTCCTTGGATATATAGGCCATCAACCTGCAAGGACAAGCCATCGTGGCATATATAAGTAGTCTTGACCGATTCAAAGGCAGGTGATATGTGAAACTCGCAATTCATCACTTACATAGAGAACAAGGTGACTTGGGCGATGTCAAGGTCTTGTTCCCACAGTAGTCTGTACATGTCGTGGAAGTCCACGGGGAGTTCTACATCGTTGCCGGGCAAGTGGAAGTACTCCGCCACAACCTTGACTAGAAAACCATGCAGGCCAGCTTTTGTCGCTTCCATGTACCAGAGATGAAACCTCCTTGTCTCCCACCTTTCCTCGTCGACGAGTTGGGCCTTGGTTATCATGAACTTCCCATGCTCGTAATGGTCGAGGCAGTCATCCAATTCAGGAAATAGATGGAAAGGTGATCTCGGCCTGGGATAGAAATGTTAGTACCATATTATGGCAAAGAAAAGTTATTAGCAAATTATGCTCACCGCTACCATACCTTTCGAACTCAAGTGAGTATGTGAGCTGCCCTTGGTTGCCTTTAGTCTTCGCCGGCGGTGGAGGACAGTGGCTTGTGCTCGTAATGGCAGTAGGTGGTGTCTTTGCCCTCGGTTCCTCTGTGCCTCCCGGTCCTTTGCTCGTGCCCTTAGATGGACTGCCGGGAGGTGGAGGTGGACTTGTTGTTGGAGGAGGAGAACGAGGGTGAGGGCTTGTGCCTCCCAGTCCTTTGCTTGTGCCCTTAGATGGACTACCGGGAGGTGGAGGTGGACTTGTTGTTGGAGGAGGAGAATGAGGGTGAGGGCTTATGCCTCCTGGTCCTTTGCTCGTGCCCTTAGACAGACTACCGGGAGGTGGAGGTGGACTTGTTGTTGGAGGAGGAGAACGAGGGTGAGGGCTTGTGCCTCGGGGTGAGTTCCTTCCCTTTTCATCCCCGCCATTGCCTTCATCATCGCCATCGCCGTGATCCGGATCATCGGGGGGACAAGATCCGGCAACGGATGGTTGTGATGCTGGTGTCGCCGTCAGCGTAGAAGTCGGCGTCGAGAGAATGATCTCTATGTCGTCCTTGTTCCATAGGACTTCAGAACCCATGGTAGCTCCAAGGATCGTTACCCTTTCTACAGTTGGATATTCCATTTCAAATTCTTTGTATTCGGTCGCATACCATATAAGTATCACGGCAGCATAGTTGGCAGGGATCTGGTCTTGGTTGAAATCTTTGATATCTTCTTTAGGGTGCATGTAACCCTCACCCACGGTCAACTTTTTTGCCCTACCGAACGGGATCGTGAGGTGGACGCGCATGGGTTCTTGGATGTCGTCGACAGGGTGCCTTGGGCGATCCTCGATCATCGACAGTGGCTACCCTTGTGTCTGCCCTTGTGGAACTTGAGGCACGGCCACGCCAGCCTGGCGAAGCATCTGTGACCTCATCGACACCATATCTAGGTCATTGCTCGTGAAGGCTTCTTTTATGGATCGGCTGATCATTTTGGCCACGCCTTGATCATAGCCCTTCTGAAAGATGCCCTCCTTATACCTCTGCCTTGACCGATATGTGGCAGTGTCAGATTGCCATGACTCCACTGAGTTCCAGCTCATCTTTGATGACATGCCATGGACACAGCCACGGTGCTTGGGGGTTCTCAGCGCTAGGGTCAGCAAGTCCTAGCCCCTGCGAACCTTGAAGCTGTCCTTGGATTTAGCGGCCTCAATGAGAGCCCGCTCCACCTCCTTAAACTTGGGCTCATTGAACTTGCTTGTGCCCTCCTTGAGCTTCTTTGGCTTGCGGGCATAGATGAAGTCCTTAGCCCTCAAGTCTACACCGTCATACGGATTGGGAAGCCCGGCGACAGCTCTAGCCCTTTCTTCCTCCCACCACTGGGGCTTCTTACCAGCAAACCCAGTCATGCCCAAGTGGTGGGGGTGCATGTTCTTCTTCATGAGTGCACTGAACTTGGCGCTCTTTGCCTTTGCTTCTTCTGTTGTTCTTTGTTTGCAGAACTCTTCCCAGTGATGTTTCTTCACCATAGTGTATTTGACACAGGGTGACTTGCCTAGCTTTAGGTAGTACCTAGTCAGCATGGACTTGAAGTTTCTAAAGGCTCTTCCTACCACATGCATGACCCACTCCCTGCACTTGTTCAGATCGACGTCCTCGGGATAATGGAAGCTCCTTGTCACCTCACCCCAGATATGTGTCTTATAGTCGACCGGGACATTGTTCCACTCCTCCCAAGTGATCTCCACCTTGTCCTTGACTATACATGCCACCTGGTTGCTGAACTTGGCAAGGACCATGGGTGGCGACAATGGGTTTCCCTCTGGTCCCACCACATGGATCACATGGACTTCGCCATGGGTTTCCCTCCGGTGCCTCTTGTGTTCCCCCCTTCTTAGCTTTGTCCTCTAACCCCTAGACTTGCCTGAAGTGGTTGGAGATGGAGCGGGGGGTTCTTTGTCCCTGACTTGTTCCTCCTCGAAATTCAATTCTCGAGGCACCACCGGCATCTGTTCAGGATTTGGAGACCACACTTTCAACTTCGTCGTCCCTCGGTTGGTAGGTCAGATCATCTTCGTCCTCTATATGACGTTTCTTTGTTGGCCTCGGGGTCATGGACACTTGGCTCTCGAGGCTAGTTGATGATGATGCACTAGGGGTAGGGTCACGCCATTCGCTTATCGGTTTCCTCCGCCATTGGAAAGCTACAATAAATACATATTTTAGTTGTATAGACATAGTTATAGAGTAGTAAAGTAGAGTAGTACTAGAGTAGTAAAGTAGAGTAGTAAAGTAGTAGTAGTTGGCTCAGATTTGCCCCATTGTCATTACATCGCTTTTAAACTGGTTGCTTGTATCTGGTATACAAGCCATCCTAGTTTAGCGGGGGCACTCGATCATCATCGCCACTGCCTCAGCATAAAAGGGTTCACATCATTGCATATGCCACTGCCTTAGCTTAGAAGTGTGAAAAGAATCATCATTGCAAATACCAAACAAAAGCCATCAATATAGTTTCAAAATTCAGCCCCAAAGGGCTAAGTCCTTCGGCCATCAAGATAGAGTAGAAGACTAGAGGAGGTGAGAGTAGAGTAGAGTAGAGTAAGAGGAGTAGAGTAAGAGTTGTACAGCTCAAAAGTTTGTTTAGCAACATAGGCAGCAATAAACCCCCATCACAGCTCAATCAAATTTAGTCAGTAAGAGTAAGAGTAGTAGAGGAACCGCTCAATTTAGTCAACAAGAGCATAGTAGAGGAGTAGGCAGTAGAGGAGGAGGGAGTAGAGGAGTAGGCAGTAGAGGAGGAGGGAGTAGAGGAGTAGGCAGTAGAGGAGGAGGGAGTAGAGGAGGGAGTAGTAGTAGGCAGTAGTAGTATACTAGTAGTAGTATACTACTAGAAAGTAGTAGGCAGTAGTAGTAGTATACTACTAGAAAGTAGTATACTAGTAGTAGTATACAATAGTAGTATAGCAGTAGTATAGGAGTAGTATAGGAGGACAGTAGTAGCAGACAGCATAGGAATAGATTAAGTAGAGAAATAGGTAGCACCACCACCAAAATTATATCAAATTTGGCAAAATTGCAGCAGAGTGACCAATTCATCTCAAAATTCTCACAAATTTAGCATGTGATCAGTTTAAAGGCAAGGTGCATCATAGGCAGTGGCATATGCTCAGAATTTTGTCACAAATTTCTTTGGCATCATAGGCAGCAAAAAGAATTGAATTCAAATGTTACGGTTCACCAAAAGCATCATAGATCAGTAGTATAGCAGTTCAAAATTCACCAAGTGTAGTATAGCAGTTCAGTTGAATTTAGAGTAGCAAGCAGCAGTAGTAAGACAATAGTGGTAGAGAGAAATAGGAGTAGGTAATACAAGTATGCCTGATAATAATAGCGGGGGCGATGGCGGCCCTCGGTGTCGGTGGCCGGCGCTAGGGTTCCGGGGATGGGGCCTAGCGCGGAGGAGCTCAGTGGCCGGAGCAAGGGTTTCGAGGATGGGGCCCAGCGCGGAGGAGCTTGGCGGCAGCGCAAGACTTCTCAATGGCCAGCGCTAGGGTTCAGGGGACGGGGCACCGGAGGAGCATGGGGGCGGGGCACGGGCAAGGGAGAGGAGGATGGGGGCGGGGCACGAGCACGGGGGAGGAGGACAGAGGCGGGGCAGCGGCACATATATAGGCACGGATTAACCGCAGCGGGCAATATAAGTTGCCCGCCGCGGTAAATGTTTACTGCAGCGGGCACCTTAGACTGCCGCCGCGATTAATCGATTAACCGCGGCTGGCGCTATTACATGCCCGCCACGGTTAATATTAACACTGATATTTGTTATTAATCTAAAACTGATATTATCAATCTAAAACTTATTAATCTAAAATTTATTATTAATCTAAAACTTTTATACTGCAGCGGCCACTGATATTTATTATTAGTAGAGAGTAGTAGTGTGTAAGTAGAGAGTAGTGTTGTGTAGTAGTAGAGTACATGTGAGTAGTAAAGAGTAGTATTAGTACAATAGATAGTAGTAGTAGGTTGAGTAGTACTAGTAGAGTAGTATTGTATAGTAGTAGTAGTAGATTCAGTAGTACTAGTAGAGTAGTATGGTTCCATGATATTAATAATAAGTTACAAAACTTGTCTTCAATAGATTGAGCTCTATATTATTACATATATGTCTCTGGGATACATATATCATTTTGGTGCAGGTGCTTTCACCGTCCTCTTCTCACCGTCGGGGCAGGCCCACGGCATCATCCTGGACTTGTTGAATCGGTCCTCGACGGCCTTGATCTTCTTTGGATGATCGGTAAAAAGCTCGAGCTCTGTATAGTTGTTGTATTGTTTGAGACTCTGCACCCCATCAGCTCCCACAATCCGCTGCTTTCCAGACACAACCACATGCCTTTTTGGGTCCTCTGCATATATATAGTAGGCCACTTGCGCGACATTGGTTGCTAGTACCCACAGGTCATCTTTGTAGCCGATACTTTTGAGGTCTGCGGTGGTTAGCCCATAACTGTCCACTGCAACCGCATTTGGTTTGACCCACTGGCAACGGAAGACGGTTATGCGTAGGTTTTGGCCGTAGTCAAGTTCCCATATTTCTTCGACTTGCCCATAGTATTGCCTCCTCTGGCCCGTGGACTCTTCTTCGCCCTCGTATCGAACATCGCAGTTCTATGCTGAGCTCTTCTTGTCCTTGTCTTTCATGTGGAACCTATAGCCCTGGACGTCATACCCTTGCCACGTGGTGATTTGGCTGGATGGGCCTAACACAAGCCTCTTAACGGTCTCCGTATCTTCATCAGGGCATCCTTCAAGGGGTATGTGTTGCTCTTTGAGCCACTCTATGAAATTGCTCTTGTGATGGTTCTGGACCCATGCCTCCGTGCGCTGCCCATCATTAGCGGCGCGGATCTCTTCCAGGTGCTTTTCAATGTATTTCTCCATGCTCACTAACTGATGAAGGATGCTATAATGAGCTTCTTGCACCGTTTGGTTTGCCACATCGGTGCGTACTTTTCGGCCTATGCACCCCATCCCTGAGGTTTTGCCTTCGTGGTGATGGACAGACAGCCCAATCACCCTCCCATCTCTTATGTACCTCATACACCAGTTCATGGCCTCCTCCGTTGTGTATGCCTTGATCATAGAGCCCTCTGGGTAAGCGCGGTTATGGACATATCTGTTGAGGGTGGACATGAACTGCTCATACGTCCACATCTGGTGTAGGTACACAGGGCCTAGTTGATGGATCTGATCGACCATATGCATCATTAGGTGTGGCATAATATCAAAGTAAGATGGTGGAAAGCACATCTCGAGCTGGCAAAGGGTCTCCGTGATGAACTCCTTCAGGGCAAGCAGCTCAGCCTTATCAATGACCTTCTGGGTGATGCGGTTAAAGAAATATGACATCCGTGTGATGACCATCTTCACATACTCTAGACGGATAGCCCTAATCGCAATCGGTAGGAACACCGTCAGCATGACATGGCAGTCGTGTGAGTTGTAGCCGGTCATTATGAGGTCTTTCATGGAGACCAGGCTCTTGATGTTGGAAGAGAAACCAGTCGGCACCTTGATACCCCTAAGCAACTTAAGAAAAGACGTCCTCTCATCTTGCGTTAGGTTGCAGGCCGCACCCAGGATATCGACTTTACCGTTCTGAGGCGGTCTCGGGTGAAGGTCCGGCCTGATGCCCAGATTGACAAGATCCGTTCGTGACTTGATACCATCCTTTGTCTTGCCCTTGATGTCCAGTAGGGCACCAATCGTGCTTTCGAAGACATTTTTCTCCAGGTGCATGCAGTCGATGGCATGGGGTGTATTCAGTGTTTTCCAATACGACAGGTACTTGAAGAGAATTGACTTCTTGAAAGGAACGGCGGCGGGGACTTCCTCTGTCTAGTCCCGCTTTCGCTTCCTTGTCTACTTGGTCCCCTCTTCAAGCGGCTTCTTCTTCTTTCCAAACTCCACCTGATCCATGTCCTTGACCATCTCATACACCTTTGTCCCCCAACTAGTCTGCGTCGGTTGATCACGCTGCAGCTCGTCCTGATTGTCAAAGTATTTGTTCATAATACTTCTTCTATACCTATGATTTTTGGCGAGGAACCGTCTGTGCCTCATGTACACCATCTTATTGGACCCCTTAAGGTAAGTGTAGCAGGTCCCGTCGATGCAAATTACGCAGCCGGTCTTCCCTTTGATCTGCCCCGACAGTGAGAAGAGACTAGGGTAATCGGTGATGGTGACAAAGATGATTGCTTTTAGTGTGAACTTCTTCTTGCGGGATGCATCCACCATCTGGACCCCAACATCAAATAGTATCTTCATTTCCTCCATGAACGGCTCTAGGAACACATCTATATCGTTGCCGGGCTGCTTCGGTCCGGAGATAAGCATGGTCAGCATAAGGTACCTATGCTTCTGACATAGATGGGGAGGTAGGTTGTACATGGTGAGCACAATGGGCCAAGTGCTGTGCGAGCTGCTAAGCTCACCGAACGGGTTCATCCCGTCGGTACTCAGCGCGAACCTAACATGCCTAGGCTCCTTGCCAAACTCCGGGTAGGCCTCATCAAAATCCTTCTACTGCTTGCCATCGGATGGGTGCCGTAGCTTGCCATTGTCTTTCAGGCGGTCAGCTCATGCATGCCAGGATATGAGCTTAGCATCGTCCGGGTTCCTGAATATTGCACGCATGCGATCGGTCACAGGCAGGTACCACACCGATAGTGCTGGACTTTTCCTGTGCATGTAACCCTCTTCTTCATCGTCCTGCTAAGCCAAGATCTGTTTGGCCGCACTACTCTTCTTTGCCCCCTTCTTGTTCTTCTTCCGACCACCCCGCAAGCCTCCCTCGTCTTCTGCATCCACGCGACAACCAGCATTTTTCTTGTACCGACTAAAGCCGCAGTGCGGACAACTCGTCAAATTCTCATACTCATTGCCCCGATACAGGATGCAGTGGTTAGGGCATGCATCAAACTTTCTAAGCTTCATCGCCACTGGCCGGATCAGCTTCTTGGCCCAATAAGTATTGGTGGGCACCTTGTTAGCCGTTGGGTACGTGGTGGCAAGGTAGCTTAACAACTCATTGAAGCAGTGTCAGACCAACCATGACGAGCCTTCAACATCAACATATGGAGGTTAAAACGGAGCGCCGTGCACTCCTTCGGACAATCGCCGCCGTCCTTATAGAGAGAATCAACTGCCGCCTGCTTCAACTCTCTAAAATTCTCCAACCACTTTGGGCAACCCAACACAACGTCGTCTTCATCGAAGTGTTTGGCTAGATCTTCAACAAGCTGCACATCCTCGGGTTGGCTCATAGTATCCTGACCATCCCCACCGTCGCCGGCTTCGTCGGCCATGTCTTGCATTAGATCATCCACCGTGATGTAATCATGACAACTGTTGTCACTATCGGCTGGCGCAACTGCTGCTGATGATGATGAGGAGCCAGGTGCTCCTAAAGGATCTTTATTCACCGGTGGTGCTGTCGTCGTCGGCGTCGAAGAGCTCACTCTAGATGCACCGCCACTCGCACCAACTCTTTCACCGTGAAATGTCCAGACTGTGTAGCCCTCGACGAAACCATACATGATCAAATGAGTTTGCACCTCGCTGTCTCGATGGGCTTTCAGGTTCTTGCAACGAGAACATGGACATATGGTTGTCATCCGCTTCAGTCTCTCATTCACTCTATCGATCCGGTACATCCGTTCCGACCTATCCATCATACCTATGAACATTATCCGTCATAATCAACATTAAATAAAGAAGAATTAGGAGAAATTGATGATTTTTACGTCCAAAATCATGAAAAAGAAAGGAAATGACGATGTGAAAGATGAAGCATGCATCTATGATGAATCTAAAGTTAAAGAAATACATGACATCATTTTTTCCATTAAAATTGATCTAGATCTAGATCTAGATCTAGAGAGAACTCTAGGTGATGGAAATAGCGAGAGATGATGGAAGGAGAGAGGGAGAGCCTTTATGAATCTCTTATGATGTCCTCCTCCCTCAAATCCAAGCCCTTCAACTCAAATCAAAAGTTTCCTCAAATTTTAGGGCAAAGCCTCCCCCCATGAGTTTGAGAGAGGAAGACCCGTGGAGAAGATGAAAGGGTGGTGCTGTGTATTTGTACAGGCTTTACCGCAGCGGGCAGTTTAAAGAGCCCGCCACGGTAAATAGTATTAACCGCGGCAGGCGATTCATACCGCCCGCCGCGGTAAATAACGATTTCCTGCGGCGGGCAAGTAAGGTGGCCCGCCGCGGTAAACCCTTTTCCCACAGCGAGCGCCTCGGTGGCCGGCCACCGGTTAACCGTGGCGGGCAAAAGAGGTGCCCGCCACGGAGCCTATTTTGGCCACGCTGCGCAAATTGATTCCTGTAGCAGTGAATGACGTGAAACAGTGGGAGTGGTATGAAATGGAATGCCTTAGGTCCCTCCCTTAGCTTGTAAACACCATATTGTTGTTTGGCACGCGTTGACCAGATTGTTGTCAGCCACAATAACAAATATGCTGGTGTAAGCACTTGCTGTTCACACCATCATCATGCAATGCAGTCCTGCCCGGCAGTTGTGCCTCTCTTTGTCATCTGTTCGTATTTTCTTGCCCTATGGCAACTCCGGTGCCCTCTCCTCTGTAGTGTGATGCATACATGTGTAGCAAAAGAAAAACGTATTCTCTGAACTTTGAAATCTTAATTCAGGTACGCGGATAGCTGATTTATTTCCGGAGGAGTCTTGATCCAACAGAGAAAGCAAAACTAGTTCATCCTGTGGGACAAATTAATAAAATGGATAACTTTCTTGCGAAATGGTTTCATTATCCGGATGGAGTACATCTACACATTCCGGCTGCTGCAACCTGCAAGCAAACCATCCTAAACATATATTCTGAAAGATTCATCATCCAAATCTTCCTGCACATTTCATAACTGCAGTATGTTTTGAATCACAGAGCATTTACAAAACGCACCACTGAAACCCGATTTAGCCATACTACTCAGGTGGCAAAACATTGAGAGTACAAAAACTATACGCAGCACAAGGTAGCTGCTGACAACATCAGCGTGCTGCAGGTCCTGCAATTATTTGCGCTGTATATTTTGTACATCATCATCATAGAAACTAATGATGGCACGGTAAGTCTCAGCAACGCATGGCTTCAGATTGCCCAGAATCACACTGCTAAATGCTTTTAAAAACTGCATCCCACGTCCTTGTCCTTGGCTACCACCATGACCAAATTGTATAACCATTTGTGTTGACTGAAACTTATTCAAATTACGTAATGAATTCGGCCTGGAATATTTTAGCTAGTTCTGATTCGTGTTATTTTTAATATTTTAGTATGTTTAGTTACAGCGAAAAAGAAAACTGCAAGGGCACCCAGGTCACCGTCAGAAGATTAGGCGGCCCCTGTGCTGGAATGCACGATCAAAAGAAAGCTACCTCTCCCTCCCCTCCAATCTCCAGTCGCGCCGCCGCCGGCAAGGCCGCGCGGCCGGCCGGGATGGCGGCGGCGTGGCCCTCTCAGCCGGTTGTGTGGCGGCGCTGGACGACGCGGCCAGGTGGGGCGACTCGCCCGAGCCGCGTGGGGCTCGGCGAGGTCGCCGACCATGACCGCGGCGGGCGCAGGGCGGTGCGGCGGTGGCGGACTTCTCCGTCATCGGTGTGCAGTCGCCGTGGCGGCGGACGGGCGGATTTGGGCCCTGCGGGCCTGGATCTGGCGTCCTCGGTCTGGGCTGGTGCTATCCCTCTGCCGGCAGTACCCTGCTCTGTGTGGTGGTGGATCGTCGGCGGCGGCCGGCGTGCCGTTCGTCTGGCGGCGGTGGCGGCGGGTCAGGATTGGGCCCCCTGGGTCTGGATCTGATCCACGGTCAGCGCCGGGGATGCCCGCCTTCTGAGCGTCTCTGATGGTGACCTTCCGGTGAAGGCGGTCTTCCACGTTGGCCGGGCGCAGTGTCGACGGTGGTGGCGGCGGCTTGGGCGAAATCCTTGCCTGCGTGTTACGTTGGGCCGGCGGCGGTGGAACTTCTGTGCCACGCACCTTGTTGAAGGCGCCGCTGAAGCCGTTGGTCAGTCCGTCCCTTGCTGCATCCGCGGGCGTTCAATAACTGGGTGAAAACCTAGCCTGGTTTCTCCGGGCCGGCGGCGATGGCATAGGCGCGTCGTCGAAGTTCTTGATCGCCAAGGCCGGGCAGTTTTCCCGTATGGTTACCCTGTTCGGTGTTCAGCTCAAGGCGGAGGCGGCATTCGTTGGCGTAACAGCTCGGCATTTGGTGGTTTACACCAAGTGCTTCGTGGTGTTGCCAAGGAAGAAGCATCCAATCTTCAATGGTGGTCGGTGTCCAACGTTTTCAGTACCTTTATTAGGTCTGACAAACATGTTTGGCGGCTTCGTCTTGACGTTGGTGATCTTATTCTGTGGAATTGACATCACGGTGGAAGTCAGAGGTCACGTAGGACTACTCGAGCTCCTTGTTGGGGATGTATTTTCTTTGGTCAATTTCTTTCTTTAATTTTTGATGCTGTAATAATTTGGTCTGATTCTACCCACGGGTAGATGAAGCCGGATAGTTTCTATCCTTTATCTAAAAAAAATATACATGTAAAAAATAGCCTTGTTCTTGTTTGTCTGCTCTGCTGGGAGGCACGCAGATGGCGCCCGCCAATCTTCGCTGCCGACCAGTCGGCGCGCCGAACACCCCGCTTCCCGAGCGAGCGCGGCCCAATTCAATTCAAGCGCGCGGCCCAACTCGAGTGAGCGACGTACGGAGCGGCGGCTGTTTGGTTCGGACTTCGGAGCGCTCTATACGTGCTGACGTGCGTGTCCCATTCAGATTAACAGACGCTCACAGGCTTGCAGGTACGTACGTGTTTCTTTTTTTTTCCTTTCTTATTATTATGTTTCTTTTTTCTTTGGGTTTTTATTTTTATTTCTTTATTTTTTCTAATCTTGATTTCACTTCTTTTCCTAATTTTTATTTATTTGTTTTATGTTTTTGTCTTTCTTTTTCCTTTCGTACATTTCTTTTCCTTTTCTTTTTTCTTTTCCTTTTTCCTTTTTTTGTTTTATGTGGTCTTTTATTATTCTTGTCACCTTTTATTCTTTTTTTTATTTTTCTTTCTTTTCATCTTTTTTATTTTTTCTTTTCTTTTATTTCTTTTTTTCCTATCCTTTCTTTTTTTCATTTTTCTTTTTTGGTGGTCTTTTATTATTCTTTTTGTTTTCTTTTTCTATTTTCATTGTTTATTGCATGTTTTCCTTTTCTTTTTTTCTTTCCTTTCATTCATTTATTTTCCTTTACTTTTTTCTATTTATAATTTTATGTTTCACTTTTTTTAATTACAGATACACGCGATGTTCATTTAGTTTAATGTTCAATGATGTATTTTTTTATGTCCGCGAGTAGAAATGTGATGTTCTACGATATATTTTATGATGTTCAGTAAGCATACATTGATATTCTAGGATATTTTTTGTGATGTTCGGTAGCATTTTTTCTTCTTTTTATTTGACTCTAATTAATTACTTCACTAATTTTATTATTTTATTTTACATTTTTCATGATATTTTGTGATGTTTGTTGGTATTTATGAGTGCAAATTAAAATATAAGAATTCTGCAAGCGCAAAGAACACCATTTGTAGCATTTCACTGGGAGTATTTCAGGTATCGTTATTTATATTTTACCACAGGGAGGAATGATGGCAATGGAAAGATTGATAATATATATACTTATGATGCAATCACTAACTACACACTTTCTCTAAACAAGGGTTAATCAAAAGATAGATGTATATGATAAGTATAACATTCAGAGAGAGACTCCAAAAGATAGCAATAGCTAGTCTAAGTTAAATATTCCTAAGTCATTCTTAATTACAAGTCATAGCATACCATCATTTTATATACTTACCAATAGCAAAAGATTATCGCTACTCATATGCATAAGGGACATCTCTAAAGAGAAGCATAGCTAAATATACTATCTCCGTCGTGATCGGGTCCTATTAATCCTACAAACAAGAGGTGGATTACAGAGGACCAATGAGGTTGTCACACCCGCGGTCTACCACACGTTCCAAAATACAAGGTGCATCCTCAGGCAAAACAATGTATAAGCACCATGCTTACACAAGGTTAGGCTACTCAACCAATTCAAATACTTAATCGAGCGCTCTGTGGTCTTATACATAATCATATCAACAATTTCTACTATACTAAACATATAATCAAAGCATACTACAAACTTAATAAATAAGAACATGATATAAATGAAGATCAAAGTCATAATGTAAGATTAATATAAAGGATACAAGGACTATACCAAGCCTCCAGATGACTGAATCCGGAGTCCGAGCAGAAGCCCGACTCTACTTTGATCTAACTTGACTAAGCTATACTAAAACAATAAGTTTGCGGGAGCTCTTCTCTTCTCTGTAATGTGATCAGAACAATGTCCAATGATTGTTTAATGATGCCTTTCTAGAGGGGGTCTAAGGGGCCTTTTTATAGGGAAGATGGAGTAGGGGGCAAGTCAATGCCACGTCATCAATCCGTGTCACAACTTCATCTTGTCCCTTGATCTGAATCGACTTGAATGCACATTGGAGATTGATCCTCATAAGCGGTGGAGACTCCACGTCGAAGGGGAGTCTGACAGGGGGACCCACAGGTCACCCCCCACCCCCCCTATCAGCCTCTCGCACTGATCTTTGGCGGTAAGTCTTGGATAATGGTCTTGAGGCCCTTTTCAACTGAGTTCGTCGCATATCATCAAAATTACTTGACGTATTTGGCCCAATTGGGCCCGTAGAATGGCTTAATTCACCTGCATATAAATATTCACCAAGACTTGTGAAAATTGTTAGTTTAAAGCTTCTAAATCTATGGTAATGTTTGATTTTAAGGAATTGAGCAGGCAAAGTTGACGGTTTATTTTTACTGTAGCGACCGTCAATAATGTTCGTGTAGTATAAATATGATGTTCTATGCTATATTTAGTAATGTTCGTGTAGTGTTAATGCGATGTTTTACGATGTATTTGTGATGTTCAGTAGCATTTTTTCTTCTTTTTATTTGACTATAATTAATTACTTCATTAATTTTATTTTTTTATTTTTTTATTTTTTACATTTCATGATATATGTGATGTTCACGTAGTATATATATGATGTTCTATGCTATATTTTGTGATGTTTATGTATTGTTTTACGATGTATTTTATGATATTCCGTAGTATATGTGTAAATGATTTTTTTTCTAAATATGTCCAAGTGGGATTTTGATTTGAAGGATTTATTGTAAGAAACACAATGGCACAATCAAAATTTAATTTGAATGCATATTTTGGTAGTTATAACTTTTTAAAGTTTTTAAACAATTTATGCATGTAACTGTAATGATGATGGGCCATACATATCTCTTAGGTGGGCCGCCTGGTGCCATAATTATTTTTTTCATCAGGGGGTTTCCGGCTGAAGGCTGCCCGCCACCCGGCTCGGCACGTGTAGCCTGCTGCAATCGGCTATTGGGCCCAATCGTCTCAGAAAGCCAGCCCATCGTTTAAGAACATCCAGCCCAGAAAATTCGAAGGCCCATCCACCCTGCTCCCCAGGCTCGGAGGCCGCAGGATCTCTCCTCTCCTCCCTGTTCCGTTGTTCCCCCAGAGCAGAACCCTCCCGAGTCCCCACCGTCGGCCGGCCGTCCGCCAGTCCTCCCCCGTCGCCGACGCCGACCCTCCGGTTCCCTTCTCAGATCTCTCTCCCTCTTGCAACACCGCGGGGTCGACTCCCGTGCTTCGTCACCCCTGCGCGGCAGCGTTCAACAGCGTCTACCGTGTGTAAGTTGGCGTTGACATTCTTGTGAGGAACCGATTTGGATCGCGTGGTTTCATCGTGTTCCTAGGATTTTCGATAGATGGAGACAACTTTCCCCCAAAGAAGCCACTAGCTGTAAGAGAAAGGTTAGCAGCTGAAGCCAGCAGCTGGGTTAGCAGCTGAGGCCTGCTGGATGCCCATGGTGACGTGTGGACGGCCATGGGAATTCAGGGGTCTGTTGGGTTCACGGTTTTGTGCAGGTTTAAGCGGATAGTGCAGAAGATTTGGCTGTGACTGCAAAGACATGCCGCGTTTTAGAGTGTAGTATATTTCTTTATTGCGTCAGCAATGTTCAGTTACTACTAAGTTTAAGTGGAGCATCCATTGCATTCCTGTTCTGTTTCAACTATGCATAGCACCTTGGAGGACATGTCTCCGGACTTGATTTCACCTCCAAAGTGTACATCATTACTTGTTATAAGGCATCTTACTTTATTTGCAACCCCACAGTTTTATGCTTTTGTTCATACTTGAGACGGTCGCCCCTGTTACTAATCATCCATTGGATTTGACCTGCCATACTCATCACAATTCTCGCGTTCAGTTTCTGTCTGCAGCCACCACACCAGCAATGAAAGGCGAAGCAAATGCTGTGGCTGCAGGTCCCGGTCTGAGACTGTAGGCTAGTATGATTCTTGGAGCAGAATTGTTTGTCGCCAGTCCTGAGTCTGGACTCCTGTCGGAGAGCAGCTGGCTGCGATGAAGGAGAAGAGCATGGCGATCCTCAAGGAGTACATCGCCAAGCATAATGCTGCGAACGACGTCCCTGATGAGTCCGTAGAGGGCGAGTCTGATGGAGAGGGTGAAGCTCGTCAGTAACCCACCAAAGAAATCTAAGAAGCAAAAGTGATTGTTCTGAACATCATCAGATTCATTGCTAGGCACAACTAGTGTATCTCTATAGCTTTGGTTTTCACACATTACTGTTTGAGGCAGCTTGCTTTTGTAAGACCGGCCGGATGGTTGCCAGCCACATACTGGAGGTGTAAGAACTTGCTGTCATTCTTGCAATTCTGCCAAGCAGTTATACTTCTCTTTGTTGTCTTCATATGTTATGGTAGCAGTCTCCTTTGCTCACTTGCTGCATGCCTGCGAAGAGATGTGTGGCAATTGAGGGTGTTTGGTTCCTATCGGAAAATTTTAGTCTCTGTCCCATCGAATGTTTGGACACATGCATGAAGTATTAAATATAGACGAAAAAAATAACTAATTGCACAGATTGTGGCTAATTTGCGAGACGAATTTTTTAAGCCTAATTAGTCCATGATTTGATAATGTGATGCTACAGTAAATATGTGCTAATGGCAGATTAATTAGGCTTAATAAATTCGTTTCGTAAATTAGTCTCTATCTATGTAATTAATTTTATAATTAACTCATATTTAGTTCTCCTAAATAGTATCCGAACGTCCAATGTGACATGGACTAAAATTTAGTCCATGGAACCAAACACCCCCGAATCACAAGAATCCGTCTGTTGCAAGATGTGCAGATAATGAATGTCAGGGGCCGCAGAGCATTAGAATCTTGCAGTGATAACACTTGATGTTCAACACCATATTACTAGTTTGAAACCTGTTTGTATGCAATGGAGAATGCTCGGAATGGGGGGCTAAACTCTTGTCAGAATCGTCCTGATTTGATCACATATATGGCAACCGCAAGTTCGCAAGGATATCATTTCCTATGTTCAAGCATGAGAAAATGGAAATCTTGTGATATGATTTCATTATCCAGACGGAATACATGTCTACTTCAGAACTACAGTATGTTTGCATCAGAGAGCATTTCCAAAAGGCACCACTGAACCCCGGTTTAGTGACAATAGTCAGGTAGCGAAGCAGTGAGAGAATGAAAAGCTAAGCACATCACAAATGAATTGCTGACAAACATTAGTGTGGTATAAATAAGACAACAATGATTGTAATCCAACCACCACCATATTGGGAGTAAGAGATTTCAACCCACTCAGTAGATCGTGCAACTATTTGCTCTAAACATTTTACATCATGGAAAATTAATCATTTTACATAATGGAAACTAATCACAGTTTCACCACTGCAAAATTTCGAAATTAAGATTACTCAACATCACACTACTAAATGCTTTAAAAAATTACATTTCCTTCGCTATCACCATGACCAAATAAATAGAAACCTAAAAAGATGAAACATATATAGAGCTAAACCCGGTTTCTAGGTTTTGAAAGAAATCTCCAAGAGTTCTCATGTTTTGTTCAACATCTCCAGCCTTGGTTTCATCTCTCACTGGAAATGTTGAAAGTCCATGGGCGCTTCAGTTAACCCCAAAAATCCATCAATAACAGCCTTACTGTACTCAGCTCTGATAAAATAGACCTCAAACCAGACGTTGCTGTGTGCTAAAAATCACTGCCTGTCTCACTTTGTGTTGGCACCGCATTATTATCAGACAACACCATCACCATTTTGGGCATCACTTGATGTAACATGCCGTAATTCATCAAGCACCTCCAAAAAATCATCTGGTAGGGGGCATGAGAATTCAAGGATTTTTCCAGAATGTGGATGCTTGAATCTGGGGGAGAAAACGATAATCACATTCCAAACTTCGAAAAACACAAGATACATACTGTATAATACCTACCCAAGCAATGCAGCATGAAGACATGGCCTGTCTAGTTTAGATATCAGATTTGAAAGATCGCTATGATATTTCGAAGGAGTCCTTGGTCTCAAAAGCGATAATGCCATGCTTTTGGTACCTCCATAAGTTTCATCACCAAGAAGAGGGATCCCTATATACTTTGCATGCGCCCGGATCTGATAATCAATAAGTTCAAGATCAGTACAGAAGAAGTCATATTTAAGAGAGTTTCCCAAGCTTCATAACAGAAATGTGTCGAGATCGAAATTAACTATCACAATGCTTCTTAATGCTACGCTTACATAAACAAGAGATGTATCCAAATAACATATACATTAGTAAATAGCTTAGGATCACAAAAGATTTTTCCTTCTTCTCAAAGAACTTTAGGTGGTGATGGTTCTCTTCTAAAGAAATTAAACTATCATGGGATATGATTACCTGATGAGTGCGTCCTGTCTCTAATCTCCACTCAACTAGTGCGGATCCACCACCAGCAAAGACCTCTCTTACTTTGTACCTGTATGATTTTTTTCAAATAAGTTTCCTAAATAAACCAAATTACATATGAAACCATGAAACTTTTAAATCAGGTTCAAGTTTAGAAAATACTTAGTTTCATGAGTTCCCTTTTATAATCCAGCTTTTTGTAGATGAAATTTTTTGTTACTTTTGGCACGGCCATGACAACCCACCAGTGTAAATATAAAGTTATAAACTCATTTTTCATGACTGGATTAACTAATTGGACATCATTACACAGCCTTTGACTATTTTGACAAGGGCCCTTCTAGGTCCTCATTCTTACCTGCTTACATGGGTGGTAACAATTAAGATGTTGAAACAGAATGATTGCAGTAATTAAGCATATCTGAACAAGGTAAATAGCTTTACACTACATAATTAACATCGTTATACTAGACCTAGGATATATTTTAATTAAAGTGAAATAACATTGAGGAAGCAACATCATATAAGGAACCAAAAGAAAGGGGACAAGTGGCAAAGCATGGATCACCTACTAGCAGCATGCCGTGCATATCTGTGGCCTGATTCAGCAATAGCAATCATACGAATCCTATTGTTAGGATCACGTGCAATAGATGCCTCAATCCTGCCAGAATTTGGATTAGGCACGCCACAAGTAAGACTGATGTATACTCTACGAATTGTATGCAGCTTGAACTGTTCTGCTAATTGAGCATGAGAATGCTCATCCTGTCCCAAAAAAGGAAGAAAAAGAAAAGGGGGAGAGTTCAGCATAAGTCTGTAGTTATGTTGTCAAGGGCGTCGAGCCCTAGGGTAGCTGGCCCTCGGCTACGGAGATCGTAGCCTCGGTCCGTCTTCTCCGGCGAGGTTTTGCCCCTCTGCCGTAGGCTTTCGTTGAGAGAGAGAGAGAGAGAGATTAGATGGGATAATAATCTTGCTTGCCCAACCAATGTGCGATTACCGGAATATATGGCCACCGGCCTCAACCGATCAGAGCTAAACGCTCCTGGAATTTAGGAACTGAAAATAGAAAGCTACGCTATCTTTCCTAACTTAGCCACTGGTGGTGGCCTAGCCCTGCGTGTCACCGTGCGCGCTCACCGCGCGTGCTGCTTGTTCCGCAGCCCTGCGTATGTCGTGGGCCCTCCGGCGCCTGGTGTACATGCGCCCCCACATGACATCTCCCCCCCCCCCCCTCGAGGAGCAGCTCGTCCTCGAGCTGGAATGCCGGATACTTGGCGACGAACGGCTCCACGTCTTCCCATGTAGCCAAGGCAGGCGACTCCCCCTTCCACTGCACAAGGACCTGGCGCACACCTCATGCCAGGCACGACCGGACGGCACGTTCCGGCTCTGGAGCGGCAGCACCATGGTGAATGGGCGGCAAAGGCGGTGGAGCATCCGGCGGCGGTCCGTTGAACTTTTTGAGGAGGCCAATGTGGAAGACATCGTGGAGACGGGCCCGAGGAGGAAGAGCCAGGCGCACGACGACCTCATTGATCAGCTCCGTGACGCGGTAGGGGCCGAAGTACCGAGGCTTGAGCTTGCCGGTGACCGCCTGGGGTAGTGACGCAGCCGCGCGCTGGCGTAGACGGAGGAGTGCCCAGTTGCCGACCTGATACGACACGTCGCGGTGCGTCTTGTCGTAGTGCTTCTTCTGTAGCGCCTGAAGCCTGTTCAAGGCGATAACGAATATCCGCCAGGAACTCCTCGCGCTCCTCCATGCTCTTGGCGACGGCGGCCACTCGCGTGTCCCCCGGTTCATAAGACCGGATGGATGGTGGGTCACGCCCGTAGACGACGCGGAACGGCGTGTCCCGCAGCGAAGTCTGGTAAGCGGTGTTGAAGACGAACTCCGCCCACGGAAGCCATCGCAGCCACTGGCGCGGTCGATCCCCAGTGAGGCAGCGCAGGTACATGATGATGACGCGGTTGACGGCCTCCGATTGCCCATCCGACTGGGGGTGGAAGGCGGTGATCATGTGCAGCTTGGTGCCCATCAGGCGCATGAGCTCACGCTAGAACGTTGAGGTGAAGACCGGATCACGGTCGGACACCATGGACTGGGGAACGCCGTGTAGACGGACGATGTCGGCGAAGAATGCTTGGGCGACGGACTCGGCGGAGTACGGGTGCACCAAGGGGATGAAGTGGCAGTACTTGCTTAATCTGTCCACCACCGTCAGGATGATCGACTTGCCCCGAATGCGAGGCAGAGCTTCGACGAAGTCGAGGGCGATGTCCGTCCAGACCCCCTGCGTCACGGGCAGCGGAAGGAGGAGCCCGGCTGGGTGCAAGTGCTCCGACTTGTACCGCTGACAAGTGGCGCACGCGCGCACAAAATCCTGCACGAGCTGCTTCATGTTAGGAAAATGAAAGTCGCGGTGCAGTCTGTGCAGCGTGCGCTGGACTCCTTCATGTCCATCCTCATGGACAGCGGCCATGACCTCCTGAACGAGGGGGGACGCCGGGGGAATGTACAGGCGCCCGGCGAACTGCACCATGTTGTCGACGACCGTCCACGGTGCCCCGCAGGAGCCCGCGCGCACTTTGTCCTGGATAGCGACGAGGGCCGGGTCGGTGAGCTGTGCCTGGCGGAGACGTGTGACGAAGTCGAAGCGAGGGGCCGAGAGGGCCAGTATGGACCCTTCGTCCGCCGTGTCGCGTCGCGAGAGAGCGTCGGCCACCGCGTTCGCCGTCCCAGGCTTGTACTCGACGGAGAAGTCAAAAGCCCAAAAGCTTCCCCACCCAGTGGTGTTGGGGGATCGTCGCGAGCCGCTGATCGAGCAAGTACTTGAGGCTGTAGTGGTCTGTCTTGACGAGGAAGCGGCGGCCCCACAGGTACGGACGCCAGTGTCGGACGGCGTGGACGAGGCCAATGAGCTCCCGCTCATAAGCGGCGAGGGCGCGATGGCGGGGCGCGACGGGGCGGCTGAAGAACGCAACCGGGTGGCCGTCCTGGACGAGCACCGCGCCGAACCCATGCGACGAGGCGTCGCACTCGACGACGAACGTCTTGGCAAAGTCCGGCATGGCGAGGACCGGGGCCGAGGTGACCGCGGACTTAAGCACGTCGAACGCCGCGGCCGCCGCCTCATTCCAGGAGAAGCCATCCTTTTTGAGGAGGGTTGTGAGCGGCGCGGCGATGGTGCCGTAGTTGTGGACGAATTTGCGGTAGTACCCCGCCAAGCTGAGGAAGCCACGCACCGCCCACGCCGAGCGAGGTACTGGCCAGTCGTGAATGGCCTACACCTTGGCCGGGTCCATGGCGACGCCTGCCTCAGAGATAACGTGGCTGAGGTACGCGATAGAGGCGACGCCGAAGGCGCACTTGGCGTGCTTGACGCAGAGCTGGTGCCGCCAAAGCTCGGAGAGGACGACGCGGAGGTGACGAAGATGATCCGCCCATGTCTTGCTATAGATCAAAATATCGTCAAAAAAGACAAGTACGAAGCGACGCAGGAACGGCCGGAGTACATCGTTCATGAGGGCTTGGAATGTCGCCGGGGCATTGCACAGCCCGAACGGCATCACCAAGAACTCGTAGAGGCCGTCGTGGGTGCGAAACGCCGTCTTGTGGACATCTTCCGGCCGCATCCGCACCTGATGGTACCCCGACCGCAGGTCCAGCTTGGTGAAGAACCGCGCGCCGTGGAGCTCGTCGAGGAGTTCGTCGACGATGGGGATGGGGAACGCATCCTTGACGGTGAGAGCATTCAAGGACCGGTAGTCGACGCAGAATCGCCATGAGCCGTCCGCTTTCTTGACGAGGATGACCGGCGAGGAGAACGCCGAGTCGCTGCGGCGGACGATGCCCTGCTCGATCATGGTGGCGCACTGCCGCTCCAGTTCATCCTTGTGGGCCGCCGGGTACCGGTACGAGCGGACTGCCACTGGCGGCGCGCCCGGCTTGAGGACGATGCCGTGGTCGCGGGCGCGCTTGGGGGGCAGTCCTGTGGGCTCGACGAAGACATCCCCGAAGGAGGCCAGCAGCTCGTCGAGGAGGGACGCGCTGGCCGTCGCGGCGCAGAGCCCCGGCGCACTGGGCGTCGACACACCCATCCAGCAGAAGTCGCGCCCATGGCGCGTGAAGGACATGGTGCGCTCGACGAAGTCCCAGACAATCGGTCCCAGGGTGGCCATCCACTGAGTTCCCAGGACCAGATCGTACCCTGCAAGTGGCATGACAAAGAGATCGACGTGGAAGTCAGTGTTGTCGATGGTGACCGGCGTGTTCCGGATCACGCCGGGGCAGGCGACCTTCTCGCCATTGGCCATGGTCGCCGTGAGGCGCGGTCGGGGCTGGACAGGCAGCCCAGTACGCAGCGCCACTGCCTCAGCGATGAAGTTGTGGGTGGAGCCACTGTCGAGGAGCGCAATGAGGGTGGTGGCGCCCAGCGACACCTTGATCTGCATCGTGTCGCAGATCGGCACACCCGCGACCGCGTGCAAGGAGAAGACCGGCGTCTCCGTGCCTGGTGTCGCATCCCGCGCGGCGGCGTCATCTTCTTCCACCACGCTGTCGAGGAGGAACAACCGCTTGCAGACGCGGTTGTGCCCACGGCCGTACTTCTCGTCGCAATTGTAGCATAGGCCAAGGCGGTGGCGCTCCTCCTGCTCCACCTGTGTCAGCCGCTTGACGGGACGGCCTTCCACCGTGATCGTGGCCGGCGCGGTCTTGTCGGCCGTGGGTGCCGGCAGAGCAAGGCGCGCCGCTGGCGCTGGAAGAAGAGGGCGATCGCGCTGAGGATCGCGTGGGGGCGCGCGCGTGGCCGGCGCGATGTAGCTGTTCCGCAGCTCGATCTTGCGGGCGAGGCTCATGGCCGCCGCCAGCGATTAAGGGTTGTGGATCTCCACGTCGTGGCTCAAGGGAGGTTGGAGCCCCGCCGTGAACAGCTGGACGCGCTGCACTTCGTCCAGGCGGCCGACGCGAGGCAACAGCGCCTGGAACCGGTCTTGGTACTCCTCCACGGTCCCCGTGCGGTGGCACGCGGCGAGCTCGCTGAGGGGGTTGGAGCGGAGGGGCGGACCGTAGCGAAGATGGATGAGCTCCTTGAAGTGGCGCCAGGAAGGGGTCCCCTCGTCTGCTGGACTTGGTAGTACCACAACTGGGCGCCATCCTCTAGGTTATAGGACGCTATCCACACCTTCTCTTCCTCCATGATTCGCTGCTGATGAAAATAGGATTCGCAGCGATTGATAAAGATCAAAGGGTCAGACTTGCCATCATAGCGCGGGAAATCCATCTTCTAGAATTTCGGCGGCCGGTCGTTGTGGTGTTCGCCGGAGCCTGGCTTGCTGCCCGAGGAGGACGAACGATCGGAGGACAAGGCGGCGATCGCCTTGGCGTTGGCCTCCGCGGTGGCCTGCAGGGCTGTGACGGCGGCAGCGAGCGACTCCACGGTGGTCTTGAGGTCGCCCTGATCACCCATGTCGTGGATGCAGGAGGACGCGGTGGATGGGAACGTGGGGGTGGTTGGCGCGGCGGCTGGGGTCGGCGAGGTGGAGCGAGATGGCGAGGATCGTCGGGACCGTTATACCAGGTTGTCAAGGGCGTCGAGCCCTAGGGTAGCTGGCCCTCGGCTACGGAGATCGTAGCCTCGGTCCGTCTTCTCCGACGAGGTTTTGCCCCTCTGCCGTAGGCTTTCGTTGAGAGAGAGAGAGAGAGAGATTAGATGGGATAATAATCTTGCTTGCCCAACCAATGTGCGATTACCGGAATATATGGCCACCGGCCTCAACCGATCAGAGCTAAACGCTCCTGGAATTTAGGAACTGAAAATAGAAAGCTACGCTATCTTTCCTAACTTAGCCACTGGTGGTGGCCTGGCCCTGCGTGTCACCGTGCGCGCTCACCGCGCGTGCTGCTTGTTCCGCAGCCCTGCGTACGTCGCGGGCCCTCCGGCGCCTGGTGTACATGCGCCCCCACATGACATATGTACTGCTACAAGCATGTGCAAATTTCATAAAACATTTTGAAGTGCCAGTTTTGTCACAACTCATAATTAAATACCTTAGCAACAACAAGAAGTCCGCTTGTCCCCTTATCAAGCCTGTGAACAATACCAGGACGCACAAGAGCATTCCCCCCGACTTCTGAACTCACATCTTCAGTAGCAAATCGATCCACATTAAATACATCAATGTCGTCATCTGAAGAATCCGGGCATTCATCAGCAGTAGAACTGCGTGCTAAGCAAGTAAATGTGGAGATCTTGCAGTGATGAAGTATAGCGTTGACTAATGTGCCATTGGCATTTCCTGGTGCCGGGTGAACAACCATAGGAGCCGGCTTGTGGACAACAAGAACAT
>NC_089598.1:107578720-107671220 GCF_019320115.1 Miscanthus floridulus
GCGGACATGGATCCTCAGGCTGCCGAGCCCCTGAAGCAAACTGCCGAGGCTTTGGAGGGAATTATTGGTCCTGGGTACTGATTCCGAGGCCACAGTATCCCGGACGTGGCTCCCCACGCCGCGTTGTTCTCGGAGCAGGAGTTGGCAGCACAGTGCGGCATGGGCGTCAACCATGTGCATAGCGGTGGGCACAGTGGCGGGTAACCCCTGCCCAGTCCTGCCTCCCGTCCCGTCGGCCATTCCGCTGTACTGTGCCGAGCATGCGACGCGATGTTTTGTCAGAGGGACAGGTGAAGGAAGAGGCAGCAGAGTGTTGCCGAGCCCGCCTCTCGTGAGGCGGAGGGTCGGCGACCCGGCCGAGGCCTGCGACGAGAGGGGGTTGGCCGAGGCCTTCGGTGGGGGATCGCCCGAGGCCAGCGGTGAGGGGGCCTCGAGCGATACGGAGAATTGGCCGAGGCCTTTGGTGAGAGGTCGCCCGAGGCCAGCGATGAGAGGGGGCCTCGGGCGAGTCGGAGAGTCGGCCGAGGCCAGCGGTTGTTAGCTGGTTTCGATCTTTACGAAGTCTAAGCAGTTGTTTTTTGGTTCTTGCTTAGGGTACCCCTTCTCACGGTATCCGACACTAATGAAGCATGGTAGTCTTAAGCTAGAAAGAAGTGTTACTAACGTTTTACATGAAAGCAAAAAATTGTGGTTCAAATGTACAGCAGTGATAAACGCACACTTCCCTTAACCCACATGAGGATCTGGTGTGAACTTTAAATGGACACAGGCACTGCCACACTAATTGTCTAGTATCTGGACATGCCAAGCAGTACAATGTAACTTTTTCTAAGTAGAGAAGTCGTAAGTAAGCTAATTTCGAATAAGCATGTTTTTTTATCATAACTTTCATATGAAATATTTTCTCTAAGTTACTGCTTCCTTCTTTAATTATAACTTGCAAAAAATTCTTTGAGTACAGATGAACACTTATTCTTGTTCGATAGTTTTGTTGCAATTGCAACCTCATTGGATCACATAGAACCTGCTCCACTTACTTGTTTGATTACATTCTATCCATTTATTATTTTCTTGTGATAAGTTTATTACAGTGTTATAATATTCATTTGTTTTCTTAAGGAAGGGGTCACCATCGCTCCCTAACTAACTTGCATTTCTGAGCGTTTTTTCTTTCTTCTCCATTGTTTTCGATGATATGCACATCTAAAAGTTTCTTCCTATTTTCAAGGTTGGAGAATCCTAGCATCAAGCTTCTAGGAATTATAGTTGTTATTTCTACTGGAGTTCTGTTGACAGGTACAATATGCTTCTAAGATTTAACTGTTTGCCTGTCTTTGTTAGACTGTATTTTTCCTGCACTAATTGGAACATAAACCTTTAGGTGATGAACAAAAGCTTTACCTATAGAAAGGTGTTGTTAGGATACACATAGATATTCCACATATATATTACTAGTTTTTTAGAGTTCCAGGGACAAAGCCCCAGTCCATTGCATTGCATCAGGACCAGTAAATTCAGCGTTATTACAGCATAATCAAAGTGCATGCCCTCTGGCTGAACATCCAGTACAAAACGTTGAGCAATGCCATAGAGTTAAGCATCTGCGAGTTTCAGACTGGCTTTTGTTTTCCTCGCAAAGTTGACATCTGCACAATATTGCAGGAATCCACATCCTCTGTTGATGTTGTATTCTTATTTTTACTGAAGGAATTAATCTTATTTCCAGTTTTATTTGTAGCTACCGAATATGGCTTCCAGCCTTTCACTACATTCTCTTGGGAGTATTTCTTTTCTTTTTCTTTTATGCTTCTTTCTTTGGGCTGTGTGTGCTTTTGGGTGTGTTTCGCCCTGCTCTGGTAGTTTTCTTGTATTTGTTCTCTCCTTAATATAATGACGGGCTGCTCTCCTGCTGGTTGGAGAAAAATCTCATCATCCAATCTAGCAAACATCTTCTATGTGAATCGACCAAGAGCATGAATGTCTCTTTATCATCTCATATGGTTTTTCTCTAGCACTACTACTCTATTGCTCTAAACTGTAATATCGTCTATATGTTAGGATGGATGACCGTCAGTGGATGTACACGGGCTATCAGAAGAGGGGTCAATACACAAATGAATGGATTGAGAAGGCCAATGATTTCATGACGAAGGCATTTGCAAATGGACGGCGACATGTCTGGTGTCCCTGTAGGAAGTGTAAGAACAAGGCAATGAAAACATATGAGGAGATGACTAAAGATCTTGTCAACAATGGATTTGTAGAGAACTATACCCGGTGGACCATGCATGGTGAACGCCATCGTGCGAGAGAAGAGGTCGTGAGACAACGGATCGAGGAGTTTGATTCTGAAGCCGGGGTGGCAGAAATGTTAAATGACCATGACATGGCTTTCGATGAAGGAAGTGCAGAGCAGGAGCCAGAGCAAACTGCAAAGGCGTTTTACGCCATGTCGGATGCGGCACAACAACCCCTTCACGGGCGCACCAATGTTTCTAAACTGGATGCCATTGCACATCTAATGGCTGTGAAGTCCCAGTTTAGCTGGAGTAGAGAATCCTTCGATCAACTGTTGACAGTAGTTGGCACCCTACTTCCGGATGATCACGTTCTGCCAAAGAACACGTATGAGTCAAATAAAATCCTTCGTGCACTCAAGATGTCGTACGAGCAGATACATGCTTGTCCGAACAGATGCATCTTATTCAGGGGAGAACATGCTGACGATAAGTACTGTCCGAAGTGTAAGGCATCTAGGTACATTGAGTTAGAATCTGGTGATGGTCGGAAGACGCAAACAAAAGTCGGCGCAAAGATCCTGAGGTACCTTCCTTTCATACCGAGGATCCAACGGCTTTTCATGAGCGAGGAATCTGCAAAACAGATGACGTGGCACAAAACTGGACGCCGATACACTGACAAGATGATACATCCGTCCGATGGTGAATCATGGAAAAGCTTCGATCGGAAGCATACCGACAAAGCTAACGAGGCTCGTAATGTACGCATTGCACTGGCAACTGATGGGTTCAATCCTTATGGAATGGGTTCTTCACCATACCCATGTTGGCCCGTATTCGTCATCCCTCTCAACCTCCCACCTGGTGTCGCCTTTCAACGGCAAAATATTTTCTTATCACTTATAATTCCAGGACACCCGGGGGCTAATATGAGTGTGTACATGGAGCCTTTGATAGACGATTTGGTCCGTGCATGGGATGAAGGGGTAGTGACATACGACCGATTCACAAAGACAAACTTCAGAATACATATTTGGTACCATTATTCCATGCATGACTTCCTGGCTTATGGGTTATTTTGTGGCTGGTGTGTTCACACGAAGATGCCATGCCCAATATGCAAGTTAGTTGTGGAGTTCTTTCGGTTGGAGAAGGGGGGCAAGTTTTCTTCGTTTGACAAACATCGACAATTCCTCCCTCTTGACCACCCATTCAGGAGAGACAAGAAGAACTTTCGAAAAGGTGTCACAGTGGAAGACTCTGCACCGGAAATGATGACAGGTGCCCAGGTTCTTGAGATGTTAGATGGTCTTGTGGTCGACAATGAAAAGGGGGGCTTCGTGGGATATGGAAAAGAGCATGCCTGGACACACAAGTCGTGCTTGTGGAAGCTTCCTTACTTTAAGGACCTCCTTCTTCCACATAACATTGATGTAATGCACACTAAAAAGAATTTCGCCGAGGCGGTCCTTCACACAATCATGGACTGGGAAAAGTCAAAGGACAATGTCAAGGCTAGATTGGATCAAGCAACGCTGTGCGATAGACCAAAGCTAAACATGTTGCCTCCCTTACGCGGGAAGTCATGGAAGAAGCCTAAGGCCGACTTCGTCCTAACGAGGGCCCAAAAGAAAGAAGTTCTTCAATGGTTCCAATCGTTGATGTTCCCTAACAGGTATGCAGCGAATTGGAGGAGGGGTGTGAACTTAAGTACCATGCGAATCATAGGGCTCAAGAGTCATGATTACCACATATGGATTGAGCGCCTTCTTCCGGTGATGGTTCGTGGCTATTTCCCTGATCATATCTAGCGAGTGATGGCAGAGTTGAGCATGTTCTTCCGCAAGCTATGTGCTAAGGAGATATCTCGGACCGAGATTGAAGAAATGGAAAGAATGGCCGCGGTGTTGCTCTGCAAGTTGGAGAAGATCTTTCCCCCCGGCTTCTTCAATCCGATGCAACATTTGCTCTTGCACCTACCATATGAGGCAAAAATGGGGGGCCCTGTGCATGCCCATTGGTGCTATCCAATTGAGCGATGCCTAAAGGTTCTTAGAACAAAATGCAAAAATAAATGCAAAATTGAAGCTTCCTGTGCAGAGGCATCCATTGTGGAGGAGGTGTCATACTTCACAACAAGATACTATGCCGACAACCTTCCTAACGTGCATAATCCACCCCCTCGTTACAATGCTACCGACAATCAGTCGACCCTCAACCTTTTCCGAGGGCAACTTGGAAGTGCAAGTGAACCTACCTTGAAGATGTTGAGCCTAGAAGAGTGGCGCTCTATCCAGCTGTATGTGTTGCGGAACCTTGAAGAGGTTGGCCCGTACATTGCATAAGTTTTACACAAACTTGTTTCTTTTCTTGTCAATATTTCGCATGCACCCATCCAACCCTCTTGTTAACGGCCGTTACAGCAAATTTGTTCTCCTCTACCATCGTCCATCACGGAGGGAACCCACCGAAGTGGAAGTTGAAACCCTTCTAAGACATGGCGCGGGAGAACGAAATCCCACTTTTATTTGTTGGTTCAAGGAGGAGGTACTGTTCTATTTCATTTGTTGTTTGTACTTAACTCTCAACTTGACAAATATATAACGAATCATCCTACTTGAACTAGCATGCCAAAACTGACGTGTCTATGAGTACCGAGTTGAGGCAAGTTGCCAATGGATTTGAATTTAGGGTCAAGTCATTCTCTGTGTACGATGTCAATGGATATCGCTTTCACACAACTCGGCACGAGCAGAGTCGGCCGAATCGAAGAACCACAAATACTGGTGTTTTCATGCTAGACACAGATGGGTTGGACTACTATGGAATAATTGAAGAAATATACAAACTCAAGTTTCCTAGTTGTGTACCTCTTCATCCTGTCATATTCAAATGCCATTGGTTTGATCCCAAAGAAGTGATAAAGACCCCTGAGCTTGGGTTAGTCGAAGTTCTAAAGTCATCCGTCTTGCTAGGAGACGACGTGTACATTGTGGCCCAACAGGCCACGCAAGTTTATTATCTCTCATACCCGTGCCAAACCAAAGACCGTCTTAAGGCATATGATGTTGTGTACAAGGTATCGCCACATGGTAAAGTACCCGTCCCAAACGATGATGATTATAACATCGATGCAAACACATATGACGGAGAGTTCTTTCAAGAAGAAGGATTAGAAGGGAGTTTTGAGATTGTCTTAGATGTAGATCTCGCAATGGAAGTAGACAATGATACGATCATTGTTGACGCGGATGATGGAGAGGAGGTTCACAACGCGAAGGACTTGTTATTACTTGAGCAACACCATTCAGGCAGTGTCGCTAGTGATAAGACTTTGAGAGACGATCATAATTACGTCGACAATAGCGATGATGAGATTTTCGGCCCACCTATCGATGATCTTGATGATTATTTCTAGTACATGTAAGATCTGTAGTACTTATGGCAATTTTATACATGTATGATACATTTACTTATTTTGCATCTCTTTTATACATGTATGATACATTTACTCATTTTGCATCTCTTTTATACATGTATGATACATTTACTTATTTTGCATCTCTTTTATACATGTATGATACATTTACTTATTTTGCATCTCTTTTATACATGTATGATACATTTACTATTGTATATGCGTACTGATAGTTTATTCCTTTTGTTGCAGGTGATTGATGGTAGGCGGTGGAATCAGGAAGATTAGGTCGGTTATGACCTTACTGGCTAGTGGCGAGGGGTCCAGCCAGGGTGGAGGAGGAGGGCGTGCACAGACTGAGGGTGGAGGGCGTGCCTAGGGAGGAGGAGGAGGACGACGACGAGGGCGTGCCCAGGGAGGTGGAGCCCAGGGTGGAGGAGGAGCCCAGGGTGGAGGAGGAGGACGGCGACGACGAGGGCGTCGAGAGCCGACACCTCCTCCACAGGACGACGACGACGAGTTCGTAGCGGCCACGGAGGAGGATGAGGAGGAGGAGGAGACCAGGGAGGAGATAGAGGAGGCGGTGGAGGAGGCACGGAGGGAGGATGAGGCCGAGCGGGCTGAGCGCGAGGAGGATGCTGACTTGCTGGCAGAGGAAAATGGGGTGCCTACGGTTTGGCTGCGAGGGTCGTCGCGCCTCCCAGACTTACCCATACAGAGACGGCCAGTGATTCGACCCTCCGGAACTAAGTAAGTAATTTTTGCATGTTAACACTACTTCACAGGTTTTTAAGTTATAACAGAAACTAATATTCAATCTCAATAACTTTGTGCAGGGATTGGGAAATGGTGATCCCAGGGAGTCACTCTCGCCGAGTAAACAGGATCCTGGGTCTTCTGTGCAGGGCAAACTACCCCGGGATGGTGAGGATCGATGGTGTTGTGCAGCCCGCCATGAAGTGGTCCCACTGGCACGCCGCCAGCGATCAGGCTGATCGAGCTGGCAGGTGTTATAACAGCAAGGCCGACCGGGTGATGAAAGAGCTGTGGGTACGTGTTCATCGCACTATGCTGATAATAACATCACATTAATTGTATATTACTGACTGTATTTGCTTGTAGGATTACTACACCTTGGCGGAGGGAGTACGTAGGGAGGACGCGGATGACGTGGTGAACAGAGTCTGTGTTCACCG
Source organism: Miscanthus floridulus (assembly GCF_019320115.1). Taxonomy (NCBI): domain Eukaryota; kingdom Viridiplantae; phylum Streptophyta; class Magnoliopsida; order Poales; family Poaceae; genus Miscanthus; species Miscanthus floridulus. Next base: position 107,585,575 of record NC_089598.1, read on the forward strand.
AGTGCGGGACCTCTTCTACGAGACAAAGCTCCTGTGCAGAAGAATTTACCATGCCCGCAGAGGACATAGAGTCACTAGAGCGCAGGCAGTGCACCTGCCCCTGACTAAGGAGCAATACTTGACGGTAAACATGAGATTACATCGTCTGCGATTAATTGCACTGAAATTCATTTATGATTTGTCATGTGCTCGTGTACGTGTAGGTGCCTCCTGCTTGGTGTGCGGGGATGGACAACTGCTGGGAGGCCATTGTGGACAAGTGGTTGAGTGAGGAGTACGAGCAATATCACGCCGTACGCTCACGTTGCCGTGCGATGATGCAGGGTTCCTCGCACAAACAAGGCCCCACTACCCTCAAGGAATATGCAGCCAGATATGTACACGGATTTCATTTCGTTGTTGCTATGCTAACTTCTGAATGCATAATATCTTATTGTTGTGCTTCTTCCTGCAGACGTGGTTCCACCCCGGCCAGGAGTGCGCCTCGTTCAAGGCATATGCCTTGGCACACAAGGGCAAGGCAAAGGACCCCGACCTCGTCTACAACGCGGAGGACCCGCCCGAGGCATACAGCAACCTGAGCGTGCACAGGCGCCTCAGCGAGTACACGGCGATGGCGAGAGAGATCCATGGGTCAGAATTTGATCCGAGCACTGCTGACCTTGAGGGTGACATCGTCATGAGGTTGGGACCAGGTAAGCCACACGGGCGGTACTATATGGGCAATAGCACCATAGACACGGCCAACACTCAGACACTCGCCCAGATTAGAGCCCGGAGCACGAGTTCGAGTCCGGCCATACGCCCACGCTCACAGCCCCAGGTGGTAGCACTCCAGGTTAGTTCTGTTGTATTCGTTGTCCATTCATTTTCTACTCGTTCTTTATTTGCATTCTAACTATGTGATAAATAATTGTAGGCCCAGATTGAAGCCCTGCAGGAGTCACAGCAGGCCTCACAGAGCCAGCTTCAGGCCCTCGAGCTGTCGCACCAGGCCGAGTTGGCACAGGAGAGGGCGCGAGTGCAGGCCCAGCTTGAGGCCTTCCAGCAGGCGCACAAGGACTGGTACGAGTACATGGCTTGTTTTTCTCAGAGCATGGGCCAGCCTCCACCACCTCCGCCGCCGCCGATGATACCGTTGGTGCCTCCACCTCCGCGCAACGGCACTCCTGTGAGTCACTTAGATGCACTCTTCACTTTCATGTCATATACCTTCGACTTATACCTTAGTTTGACCTACCATAGCTTAGACCTTAGAATTTGCTTTGATCCAGATAACTCACATGTGCAATCTCATTCTAGGGACCTTCTACAGCTGGATCGAACAACGATATGCAGGGTGATCAAGACCTGGACTTGACTCCGTTTCTCCGCAGGCCTCCGACCACGTGACAGGCCATCCGACCTTGTTTGATGGGTTTGTATGTTGAACTGTGGACTTGGTTGAACTTTGTGGACTTTGGACACATGTTGATGGTGTTTGTGGACTTTGCATGGTGCTTGTCGACATATGTTGGTTATTGTGAGTGGATGTGACATTTGTGGACATATATGTGATATATATTGCCTATCTCTCATGTTATTATAATTTCCTGTGATTTTGTTGCTTATTGTGACTGGATATGCACTGAAACAAAAAAAAAAATCTGTGGACATATTTTACCGAGTGCAGCACTCGGTAAAACAGAGATTCTGTCAGTTTTACCGAGTGTAGCACTCGGTAAAACAAAGAACAGAACCGAATTGGTTCTGATTCTGTGAATTTTGCCGAGTGTGCCATTTTTTACCGAGTGCCGCATCCCCACTCGGTAATATTTGACTACTTTTTACCGAGTGGGAACACTCGGTAAACATTATTTCACGAAGTTTATTTGCGGAATTGTTTTAATCACGAAATTGATTATTCTTTTACCGAGTGTTAGGAGCTACACTCGGTAAACATTATTCAAAAAATTTATTTACGGAATTGTTTTAATCATGAAATGCTAATTTATTTACCGAGTGCTGCTGGTCACACTCGGTAAAAGTCGCCGTTAACGGTCAGTTTGGAGGCTGATGACCGTCAAGTCATAATTATTTACCAAGTGTCATTTCAGCACTCGGTAAACCTATGTTCCGAGTGCGCCGATATTAGACACTCGGTAAAATAACGTTACCGAGTCGTTATTTGCTGAGTCCACTTTACCGAGTGTGACACTCGGTAAAGAGTTTGCCGAGTGTGTAGCACTATTTACCGAGTGTTACTCACACTCGGTAAATACACAGTATCCCATAGTGGGAGTTCATTAACATATTGTCCACTTTTTGGTGTCAACAGAAGTTCATGTCCATGCCAGCATATAGCAACGCGTAATGCCAAGTTGCCAACCTACATACTTTGGCATCCTGGCCCCCTATGCCGAGCTTTAATGTCCATTTTTGAAAATTGTCGTCAAGGGTTTATATTTGTGTTAAAAATAGATGCCAAACTGGAAAAAGCCACAACCTCTGGTCCGTTTTTGAAAGTTGTTTCGCCAAGCATCAATTTGTTAAAGAGAGTTTTGAAAACGGCCAAGTTGAAATATAAAAGCACCTTGCATGAATGTGCCCGTGGACCGATGATGGATGCCATGATGCCATGTGATATTCGTGGGTCGTACACTGGTCCCTCAGTGGTAAATGAAAGCCGCTTTCGTTCCATTGTACGTATATGTGATCTCTGCTGTGTGATGAACAAGCAAGCACGTGATCCATGCATGAGCATGCATGGTGCCAACTACCAGCTGCTCTGCTCTGCAGCGCCTATATAAGGACGAGACGCTCTGCATCCGCTTCTGCAAAACACACACTCATCAGAATATCAGATCACCAGCAGTTGCAGTATACTCTATTGATCGATCCACCTAGCTAAGCTAGCTAGCTAGCTTGCCAATTTAATTTGCCATGACCATGATGATGATGAGAACGCTGGCAGTAGTCGCCATGGTAGCCACTGCGTTGGCCGTGTCGGCGCGAGGCGAGCCGCCGGAGTGCGGCGCCAACGCCACCACGCCGCTCTGCCCCGACTGCCTCTGCTGCAGCAAATGGGGCTTCTGCGGCTCCAGCCCCGCCTACTGCGGCGCCGGCTGCCAGAGCCAGTGCAACGGCTGCGACGACAGCAGCGTGGGGTCCATCGTCTCACCGTCGCTCTTCGAGGAGCTGCTGCCGCACCGCAACGACTACAACTGTCCCGCCAGGGGCTTCTTCACCTACGACGCCTTCATCGCCGCGGCCGCTGCCGACGCGTCCGCCGGCTTCGGCACCACGGGCGACGTCGACACCCGGAAGCGCGAGGTGGCCGCGTGGCTGGCGCAGGAGTCGCACGACACCACGGGCGGGTGGGACGGCGCGCCCAACGGCACCTACGCCTGGGGCTTCTGCTACAAGCCGGCCGGTGTCGTCACCACCGACGCCGTCGTCTTCTTCGAGACGGCCATCGGGTCCTGGATGGCGCCGCGCGCGCGGCCTGTTAGAATAAACCACGACAGTGCCATGGTGTGTGCGTTAGTGTGCTGCGCCGTGGTGGTGTCATGTTAATTTGGTATGTCCAGGTTCGTGCCATGCAGGCTAGCTGCGGTGCGAGTTAGTGTCCAGGATCAAGTCATAGTTTGTTAGGAGACTAGTTCGTCGTTGCATGATGACATGCAAGAGTGAGTGGTGTGCGTGTGTTGCCGGTTTGCATACAGAAGCCGTGATGCCTGGATGAGCGAGTGGCTCTCAGACGTCGCTGAGCAAGTCATGCGGATCATGGCATGATGGCCGGACGTGGAGGTTAGCTCCTTGCCAGTCCGTGGCCTATTTGTAGCCCCTGTACTCCTCTGTGTTCATTAGCCAAGTCCAGTGAATAAGAAAGCCAACATACAGGCCGTCCGTCGGCCGGGGCGTTCGTCGCCGAGCTTCTTCTTCTTTGCGTTCGTGTGAGTGTTCCTGGGCAGAGCCAACACTTGGTACCAGAGCCGGTATATGTACTACGGAGGTTCCATCAGTCCACCACGAGAGCCGCCGAAGAAGAAGCGCGTGATCCCACGCAGAGGTCCGACGGCAACGACGATGGCCGGTGGTGATGTGAAGGAAGGCACCAGCTCGCCGCGTACGGTCGTGGTGGAGCGCGGTTTTGGTGGCGTCGAGATCCCGAAGCTGACGAAGACGAACTACTGCGAGTGGGCACTTGAAGTGCAGTGCAACCTGAAGGTCATGGAGCTCTGGGATGCCGTGGAGGGCGGCAACGCCGAGCGCGGCAAGGATCGACGAGCACTGGCTGTCATTCTCCGCGGTGTGCCGCCGGAGATGAAGTCTGGGCTCGTCGCGAAGAAGACGGTCAAGGAGGCTTGGGAGGCGATCAAGTCGCTGCGCGTGGGAGACACGCGTGTGCAGGAAGCCAAGGCGCAGCACCTCCTCAAGCAGTTCGAGAACGCGGCGTTCAAGGACGGCGAGGCGATCGACGACTTCGCCGTGAGGATCGGCTCCATTGCCGCGGAGCTGCGCGAGTTGGGCGAGGACATGGAGGACGAGCGCGTCGTCAAGAAGATGCTGCGGGTTGTGCCGTCGAGGTTCAACCAAGTTGCATGCTCCATCGAGATGTTCGCTGACTTCAAGAAGATGTCGCTCGAGGAGCTCGTCGGCAGGCTGCGCGTGGCCGAGGAGCGTTGTGGCGGCGGCGAGCTTGGAGGCGAGCGCACCGGGCAGCTGCTGCTCACGGAGGAGCAGTGGGAGGCGCGTCGTCGTCAGCGACGCAACAAGGATCGTGCACGTGCAGGAGATGCGCAGAACGGCCGTGGCGGTGGCCACGACGACGACGACGACGCTCGCAGCACCACGAGCTTAGGAAGCAGGCGTGGCGGGAGCCGCTTCCGTGGGCGATGCTATGAGTGCGGCGAGCGCGGCCACATGGGCAAGGACTGCCGTGGGAAAAAGAAGGAAACAGCTCTACTTGTTGTTGTCGACAACGAGCAGACGCTCATGTAGGCTGGGCGTAGGGGGTGTTGTGGTTTAGGGGGTGATTGTTAGAATAAACCACGACAGTGCCATGGTGTGTGCGTTAGTGTGCTGCGCCGTGGTGGTGTCATGTTAATTTGGTATGTCCAGGTTCGTGCCATGCAGGCTAGCTGCGGTGCGAGTTAGTGTCCAGGATCAAGTCATAGTTTGTTAGGAGACTAGTTCGTCGTTGCATGATGACATGCAAGAGTGAGTGGTGTGCGTGTGTTGCCGGTTTGCATAGAGAAGCCGTGATGCCTGGCTGAGCGAGTGGCTCTCAGACGTCGCTGAGCAAGTCATGCGGATCATGGCATGATGGCCGGACGTGGAGGTTAGCTCCTTGCCAGTCCGTGGCCTATTTGTAGCCCCTGTACTCCTCTGTGTTCATTAGCCAAGTCCAGTGAATAAGAAAGCCAACATACAGGCCGTCCGTCGGCCGGGGCGTTCGTCGCCGAGCTTCTTCTTCTTTGCGTTCGTGTGAGTGTTCCTGGGCAGAGCCAACACTTGGTACCAGAGCCGGTGTATGTACTACGGAGGTTCCATCAGTCCACCACGAGAGCCGCCGAAGAAGAAGCGCGTGATCCCACGCAGAGGTCCGACGGCAACGACGATGGCCGGTGGTGATGTGAAGGAAGGCACCAGCTCGCCGCGTACGGTCGTGGTGGAGCGCGGTTTTGGTGGCGTCGAGATCCCGAAGCTGACGAAGACGAACTACCGCGAGTGGGCACTTGAAGTGCAGTGCAACCTGGAGGGCATGGAGCTCTGGGATGCCGTGGAGGGCGGCAACGCCGAGCGCGGCAAGGATCGACGAGCACTGGCTGTCATTCTCCGCGGTGTGCCGCCGGAGATGAAGTCTGGGCTCGTCGCGAAGAAGACGGTCAAGGAGGCTTGGGAGGCGATCAAGTCGCTGCGCGTGGGAGACACGCGTGTGCAGGAAGCCAAGGCGCAGCACCTCCTCAAGCAGTTCGAGAACGCGGCGTTCAAGGACGGCGAGGCGATCGACGACTTCGCCGTGAGGATCGGCTCCATTGCCGCGGAGCTGCGCGAGTTGGGCGAGGACATGGAGGACGAGCGCGTCGTCAAGAAGATGCTGCAGGTTGTGCCGTCGAGGTTCAACCAAGTTGCATGCTCCATCGATATGTTCGCTGACTTCAAGAAGATGTCGCTCGAGGAGCTCGTCGGCAGGCTGCGCGTGGCCGAGGAGGGTTGTGGCGGCGGCGAGCTTGGAGGCGAGCGCACCGGGCAGCTGCTGCTCACGGAGGAGCAGTGGGAGGCGCGTCGTCGTCAGCGACGCAACAAGGATCGTGCACGTGCGGGAGATGCGCAGAACGGCCGTGGCGGTGGCCACGACGACGACGACGACGCTCGCAGCACCACGAGCTTAGGAAGCAGGCGTGGCGGGAGCCGCTTCCGTGGGCGATGCTATGAGTGCGGCGAGCGCGGCCACATGGGCAAGGACTGCTGTGGGAAAAAGAAGGAAACAGCTCTACTTGCTGTTGTCGACAACGAGCAGACGCTCATGTAGGCTGGGCGTAGGGGGTGTTGTGGTTTAGGGGGTGATTGTTAGAATAAACCACGACAGTGCCATGGTGTGTGCGTTAGTGTGCTGCGCCGTGGTGGTGTCATGTTAATTTGGTATGTCCAGGTTCGTGCCATGCAGGCTAGCTGCGGTGCGAGTTAGTGTCCAGGATCAAGTCATAGTTTGTTAGGAGACTAGTTCGTCGTTGCATGATGACATGCAAGAGTGAGTGGTGTGCGTGTGTTGCCGGTTTGCATAGAGAAGCCGTGATGCCTGGATGAGCGAGTGGCTCTCAGACGTCGCTGAGCAAGTCATGCGGATCATGGCATGATGGCCGGACGTGGAGGTTAGCTCCTTGCCAGTCCGTGGCCTATTTGTAGCCCCTGTACTCCTTTGTGTTCATTAGCCAAGTCCAGTGAATAAGAAAGCCAACATACAGGCCGTCCGTCGGCCGGGGCGTTCGTCGCCGAGCTTCTTCTTCTTTGCGTTCGTGTGAGTGTTCCTGGGCAGAGCCAACACGGCCGACCAGGCCGTCGTGCCACGGCGTCGTCACGGGACAGTGGAGCCCCTCGGCCGCCGACCTGGACGCGGGGCGGGTGCCGGGCTTCGGCGTCATCACCAACATCATCGACGGCGACGAGTGCGGCCACGGCGCCCCCGACGACCGTAGTGAGAATCGGATCGGGTTCTACAAGCGCTTCTGTGACATCCTTGGTGTCAGCTACGGCGACAACTTGGACTGCTACAACCAGAAGCCCTTCGGCACGGCAACAACTACTGGCTCAGATCACGCTGACGCGTAATAAATTACATAATTAATTAATTAATTAATGGGCACTCTGCACGCACAATATATTTATACATACCAGTTCAATAATAATATGCACGCATGTTTGCTTTAACCAATCCTGCATGAGCACGTTTACTTTGATCTTTAGAGTGCGTGTAGTAGAGCTAGCATGTTTACTTTGATCCCGGGTTGTTCAAGTTGTGGAATGAAGATCGGGCGGTCAATGCCTCTGTATGCATATGTTTGTTTCATGCTATCGAGTTATCTCATGAAATAAACAAAATAAATAAATGGTTATTCATCCATTCCGATCCCTGTGTGTTTGACATTATATATATATATATATATATATATATATATATATATATATATATATATATATATATATATATATATATATATATATATATATATATAGAACTACTATCCTGTAGCTGGCTACAGAATAACTTATTCTGTAGCCACTTTGAGTTATGATAATTACTATGTTAATTTATGAGATTATAGTAACTCCTTACTAAGTGGTTTAATATAACGTTATGGTAAATATCCCCATGTGTTATAGTAACCCAACTATCGTAAATATGTATTGACATTATGGTAAATTAGTATATAAAATTATAGTAAATGGAGGTGGCTACAGAATAACTTATTTTTGTAGCCGGCTACTGAATAGCCTCTCCCATATATATATATATATATATATATATATATATATATATATATATATATATATATATATATATATATATATATATATATATATATATATATATATATATATATATATATATATATATATATATATATATATAGGTGCATTTTCTATACTCCGGCGAGTAATTACTCCCTTCATAAAATGCCATCCGATTAAACTAGGTGATCTGTTTAGCGGATCTATTAATTGGATCCGATATGTTTGTTGACTGCGACCGCAACTCTCACCGTGATTTACGTGGATTGTTTCATCTGCTCTGTGGATAAGCACGATTTGGTCTGTGCGAGTATGTTCTGTACAATTAAAATTAAAATATGTAGTATGGTGCCTGGTCATATTAAAAGAATAGGTAGTATATGATACCTACGTATGTGCACATACATGTACAATAATAGAGTATGTACATACTACAATATTTACGTATGTGCACATACATGTATAATAATGGAAGGAGTGGATATACCCTATGACAATTATAGTGTATGTCCATATACCCTATGACAAGTATAGTATATGTGGATGCTAGCTAGGGAGTATATTTCCATATATGTGTAAGGTAGTATGCGTTCATACTTTTTTTATTAGAAGTATGCCCATATACCAATGGAAGGAGTGGAGGAATCCTCAAATTTGTCGAGTGTTTTTATGTTTGCCGCCCCGTCCTCGCCTTCCCTCTCTCCCCTCCCTAGATCCACCTCCAGCCCCTCCCTTTCCCCACCTCCGCGGGCTCGCATGGGCGCCGATGCGTCGCTGCCACCGCCGTCCGCGGGTCGCCACTGGTGGCTGCCTCAACAGCACAGGATCCCGCCGCTGACTCCACCGAGGTAGGCCCCACGGGCCCCTGCTCGGACGCCGGCTGCCTGGCCAGCGAGCCCTCCATGGCCCACCTGCTCCGCCGGGGCCGGATGCCGGCGTCGCCATGGCCAACGTCTCGCCAGATGCACAGCAGGCGTCATCCACGGTGGGGACGGCCGGATCCGGCGCGGGAAGCCCCCGTCCCCCATCATCGTCTACTCGGGAGGTGCCCATGGAGGCCTTCTCGCTGCCGTCAACCACGGCTGGGCTTGAGACGGTGAACTCGGTGCCCAACTCGTCGCGGCGGCACCCTCCGTTGCTTCGTCCTTGCTCTCCCCCCTCGCCTCGCCCTTCCAACCAGGCGGTGGTGGCGGCCTGTGCTTGTTTTTTTATTTTCCTTACAAAAATATTTGCCGAGCGTTTTTTTTTTTTGCACTCGGTAAAGAATGTTTGCCGATAAATCTTTGCCGTGTGTTGGTTGCCGAGTGCAACACTCAGCAAACCTCCCGTATCCCGTAGTGGTTCGTATATTTATATCACTAGTTGAATATGGTGTGATTTTCTGAGGAATATAACGTTATGGGGGAAAGTAATCTATGATCTATTAGACATACAAGTATGAGTACATACATGTTCTTTCGCAGAATCAACAAAAAGTAAAAAAAAAAAGAGCACATGCAGTACGAGTACATACATGTTCCACAGAAAAAGTCATGATTGTGAACCCAGCTTGAAATAAACAAAAAACAATAATAATAGTATTGGAGTCATATATGCATATTCAAATGATTTAGATGAAAAAAAGTAGGTCACGAACACACATATGCTAGATCGGCTCAGATTGCCATTCAAAATCAAAGAAGGGCACACGGAGAAACGACATTGATTTTGCCACAGCCTGTTCGTTTGGCTGGTGTTTGTCGTAAACGATCGTAAATTTTCAATCGGAACAGTATTTTTCTCTCACACACACCAACCAGCAGTACTTCTTTACGAATCAGCAACGAAACGAACCAGCCAACCAAACAGTCGTGGTTAGAAGGAATGAGTAACTACTCTGAGGGAGTAGCAAATAATTTCCCTATATAATATATATATACACCCCCTCGTTCTTAAATGTTTGTCATTATGATTTTCGTGTCGTTAACTTTGACTCGATTTATAGAAACTACGAACAACATTTATATCTCTAAATAAATTTATTAAAAAACTAGATTCAAATACCTATCGATGATACTAATTATGTATTATATATATCTGAACATACTCTTCTCTGAAAGATAGTATCCAAGAATACTCTTTTTAATTCATAGTGACTGTCGTCGACAAGTGCAGAGAAGCAAGGAGAGAACACCGCCGCAGGCCCCTCCCCCACGCCACCACCGCCTGGCTGCCGCCAAAGCTCGACGCCGGTGGCCGGCGGAGAGCAAGGACGGCGGCGGCTGGGCCTTTTCATATCCTCCCTCCCTCTTTCCCTCCCTCTCTCTCTCTCTCCCGGTGGAGCTCCCGTGCAGACTGCCGGCGGCCGGCTCCCAGCAGCGGCGAGCGCGGATCCGGTGCCCTCGGCCGGATCTACGTCGGGAAGGGCAGCAGGTGCGGGGCGGTGCCCATGGCGGGCGTGCTCGGCTGCGTCCGGTCAGGCCACCGGGTGGTCAGCGTGGAGTACGACGGCGGCGACAGCGAGCAGGCCATGACCGCGTGGGAGGAGTGGGCTGGGAACGGCCTGGCTTTCGGCTCGGGCGCCGGCGAGTGGCAGCTGTCGGCAGCGACACCGCCGACGTGCCCGCGCGCCTGCTGTGCTGCCTCGCCGGGGCGGCGGCCGGCCGGGGCCTTGCCCGCCTGCCCCCATCCACGGTCGGCGTTACCGGGGCGTTCCGCACCCTGCGCGCTTGGCAGCGGTGGCCTCACCGAGCTGCGGATGCGGTCCTCCGGCGACGGCGGCCTGCAGCGGCGTTGGACAGCAGCGACGCTGTCTTGCTGCTCGGGCACTAGTTGCGGCTGCCCCGTGCTCCAGGGATGGCATTGACGGGCGGCAACCCACATTTGGCAATGGCAGTGCTGGGGGTGTGGCGCCTTGGCGAAAGCCTAGCCCTTTCGGGCCGATGACGGCGACGCCTCCGGGCGCCGCTTAGTTCCTTGGAAGCGTCCATCGATTAGCCCTTCCCCTTGCACGGCGCTTTCTTCCTTGGTGTAAAACCTTAACCTTCTGGTTAGGCGACGGCAGCACTTGTGGCGTCATTCCCCTCGTTGGAGGCGTCACTTTGGAAGCTCGTGCTATGCCAGTCATGGTGGTTGCCGACAAGGTGGAGGCCTAGTTGAGGATTCGGGGTCCAGTGTCCATGGCGTCAGAAGGTGGCTAGGTGGAGGGCATTGGCGCAGCGATTGGAGGGCTTGGCATCTGCTTGGTGGAGGGCGACGGTCCTAGAGGGACCGGGCGCTAGCTGCGCCCATGAAGATGGCGAGGAGGCCGGCGTGGGCGGCACCCACGAAGTTGGCGAGGAGGTCGGCGTGGGAGGTGGTGGCCATCAGACTTGCGTTGCCGAGGTGACCTGCGTGGTTTGGCGGCAGGCGGTCCCGCTCAGCGGCGGCCGTTCCAGCGTAAGGAGGTTTTCTGACTGGCAACTGGAGGACCCATGTCTCACTTCTACCTTTGATGAGGCAACTAGGTTACTGGGAACTACAGTGTACGCGCTTGGATCTCGGTGGACGGGATTGGCTTGGTGGGCGCCAGAGGCAGCTGCTCACGCGTTTGTTTGGCAGCTTGCAGCAGGCTACGGCGGTTAGACCTGCTTGGCGGTGGCTAGTCCGGTGTGGTACATCGTCTTGACAGGTGGCGCAAGCGGATCCGATTGCGTGACGGCTACACGGCTCGTAGCGACCTACGGCGGCTAGTCCTGCTTGGCAGCAGGCCAGCTCAGTGTGGATCATCGTCAATAATGACGGCGCGAGCGATGACGATGGTGTTTTTCGCCCTGACATCCTTAGTCGTCTGGGGTTTGGTGGTGCTTTGTGGTGGTTAGAGATGGTGGTGGTTCTCTTTTCTCCTTTTTGAGTTGAGCTTTGGTTTTGTGTAGTTCGTGTCGATGTCCCAATCCGACCGACTAGAGTTGTTTTTTCTTTTTCTTTTTGTGGAGTTTGCTTTGCGGCGTGGTTGGTGGTCGCGCTTGTATCGCTGTGCTCACTTTGTGCTTATCTTCTTTTTAATATAATCAGCAGCTCTCAGCACTTAGCGCACCACAGCTAGCTAGTAGTGTATGTAATGCACGCTCGTTTGGATCGTGGGGGAATTTGTCCAGCGGCCCCGCATATATTTGTCATCAGATGTGGACGGACCGTCTGCTCTGACCGATCCTGATGTATACATGCGGTGCCACCGTGGCAGCGGCGCGTGATGCGGATGGGCAGTCCGATCCGTCGTCGTGCTCTATTAAAACTAGTGCCGAGGGGTCGTCGATGGGGATGTGCTGCCTGTCACATGCATGCTGTTTCAGTTAAGGGAAGGGAAGGGGAGTATGGCCTGGGGCACGCACACAGACAATTACTTCCGCTAGAGCGATGACCGATTTGGTTCTCACACTTAATTCTTAGTTTAGTTTAGTTTGGCGGAGCTTCAACCTGCTTGCGCGCTATGGTTGCAAACCGTGGTTTGCCGTACTTAAACAGTAACACCATGTCTATAAAACCATGCACGGCCTCAATACTACCACCCGTTAGCTGTGGTAACAGACCAGCCAGCCTCTCGTGTGTGCCTAGGAGGAGGGAGTAATTACCCCAGGGAGTAGGAAATTTTTTCCATATATATATACCCTGTAGAAATAGTGGTATCAAAGCCTGGTTATTAAATTTCGAATTTAAGAGATTTACTATAATTTGTTGAACATTGAAAAGTTACATTATTTAAATTTAGAAGTTAATACAGGAAATACAGTCAATACTAAAGAGAATATAAATATAAGGTGCAGACTAAATAGCTCTCAAAAACATACTTGGCATACCTCTCACGGACAGATAAACCTAATAGTTGATTTGATAGATAACTTTTATATATCTTGGGGAAAGGGGCAAGACGGTCTAGAACTAAAATTTGACAGACCGCAAAAGGAACATAAGCACCTTGAAGAGCAATATTCAGCTACCAATAATACATTAGAATTAGCATTACAGACTTTAGAAGAAAGTAAAGTTTCCCTAGGAAGAATAACTTATCTATATAAGAATTTAGATAGTACAAATATTGCTGAGCACAACAAAGAAATTATGTTACCATCAGCAGGAATAGTAGAGTTTACTAGATCTTTAAACTCAGAAAGATGAAAGTATCTGAGAGCCTCTCTAGAAGAGACAAATCACTCCATCTAGTAAATAGAGACATAAGACCTTTAGGTTTTATAGATAAACTAAAGGGAGGATGTGATGATATTGAAACCTTAGAAGGAATGATAGACGTAGACAGAGATCTTGAAAGATATGAAAGATACTCTAAAAAAATAAGGCCTCAACAAATATATCAAATGAGTTGGTTTGAAAATAAAAATGGATTATATAGAATATCTAGAGAAGTAGAATTAAGTGTATTGACAGAACCAGTTCTGCTAAGAATTGTTAGTAAACAATTTAAGAATACTTTAAATATTCAGGGTATAAATATATACATCAGGGAATGTATATCATTAAAATTAAAGGAATGACAAGGAAAAAATTAGGAACCAAGGTTTTAATAACTTTATTAGATAAAAGATGAGACTCAATAAACAAAGCAGCATTAGGATTTTTAGAAGGTGATATGAATGAAAACATGTTAATAACATATATAGCCCCAGATTTAATAATGCCAGTAAAAGAATTTATAGATAAGATAGTTTTTGGATTTCAGACCAAAGGCTACGAAGACTTTAAATGAATAAATCTATTAGTAAGCATATAATTTATAGGAAGGTTAACCTACAGAAGTGGAACCAAATATAAGGTAAATGTGAACAATGTTATATAAAGTATGCAATCTAAAGGAATAAAATTTATGAGTCCTTTAAAAATAAGTCCTGAAGAAAGAGCGGGAGAAGAATGGAATGTAAGCTCGTTAATAGAATAAAATTTTTTAAAACAATCTAAAGATTACATAAGCTATGAAAAAAATAGGGGGATGACTAGTATTAGGTTTGTAGATTATAAAGAAAGTTTAGATGATTTAGAAGCATCCAGTTCAGAGGCAAAATTAGAAGAAAATTGAAGGCATAACATATGTGAATTTATCATTCCAATAAAGGAAAATGAATTTGTGTCAAAACAAATAGAAAATAGGGTAAGGGAAGCCCAAAAAGAATTAGAATATAGCAAAGATAAGATAAAAGACATAGAAGATAATGATATATGCGAAGAAGAGCAATGAGAAATTAATAATAAGTTTTTACTAGAAAGCTATGAAGAAGAGGATGAAGATACGATTGAGATATTTATAATAACTCAGTAAGTCTCATAAACTCCTTAGGAAATAAAGAGTTGCATAAAAATAATGCTATAGAAGCAATGGAAATATATCCAAGTTCATCAAAAAGAAGATGAGGTCCAGAAATAAAGATAGTAGGAGAAAAAGAGAGACCAACTAGAAAACCAGGAACTTGGCCATCAGAAAAACAAGAACCTACATATAGATATATACCTGGACAATATAAGCATATGGGTTCAAAAAGAAGAGAATTTGAAAAGACGGTTCAATTTCAGATTTATAGAAGTGATGGTGCTATATTAAATTTAGCAGCACATGATCCTATAGATTGGTCAAATATAATTAGCATATGGAAATGATTGTTAGTCCAAAAGTATATACAAAATCAGCATAATATTAGAAATAGAGTAGAAGATATGATTACATATCTAGAAACATTTTTAGGAGAATCAGTCAAAGTCTTATGGGAACAATGGGTATAAGCTTTCCCAAATCATTATGCCCAATTAAAAGTGGCCGGTAGTAACCCATATAATTTTGTAAATATTATATCAAGCATTGTAATAGGTGAAGATCCTGAATTAGGATATATTGTCTTACATAATAAAAGATTAAAAGAAATGGAAAAAATGTCATTAACAAGCTAGAAAGGAATAAAAGAATTTTCTCAACACTATTTGTATAATGCTATGACTGCCAAGCAAGGCTATAACCAAGGTATAGTTGAAAGATATTTTAATAAATTACCAGATCCTTTAGGTTCTATGATATTCAAAGAATATAAAAAAGAAACTAATGGTAAAGAATATAATATCTCTCAGATAATAACATTCGTTTTCAAACAGTTAAGAAAAATATGCACGAACATACAAGCCCAAAGATCAATGAAACAATCATATTATAATTTCTATAATAAAATAGTTCAAATACCATCGACATACGGAGAAGAGAGATCTAGAAACAAGAAATATCCTAAGAATTATAAAAAAGGAAATGTAAGGACAAAGAGACGTTATTTTCTAAGAAGATCAGACAATAGAGCTCCATTCCTCCGCAAGAGAAATGTAAGAAGGTATAATCCTAGAAAAATTATGATAGTACATGTAGATGCTTTATTTGCAACTCACCACGTCACTTAAGCAAAACATGTCCTAATAAAGACAAGAAAAGGTATTCCAATAAGCAAGAAGAACAGGAAAATGTTCTAATAATAGATAGTATGAATGAAAATATTTTAGTCTGTGATGATGATATAAAGGATGATGAATCGATATACTCAATTATAGAGACAGATGAAGAAAAAGAATCAAGTGAAGAAGAGTTAGACTTAATTGATGAGTTAGTAGGAATAAAGATAGAAATGATCGATCAAATAATCTGCGAACACAAGTGGGATCATAAAAAAGGTGGTTCTAATATAAAATGTGTATTTTGCATATATTATCAAGATCCAACACAAAGAGCAACATGTAGGTTATGTTTAAGACAAGCATGTATGTCATGTCTAAAACAACGGAATGATATAAAAAATGAGTCAGAAGCTAAAATAATATATGAGGAAAATAAAGTGCAATAAGAAGAAGAAGTAATTCTAGAGGAAAAAGGTAACAAATATTTAAACAATACTCCACAAGAGTTCCTTATTCCTAGATTAAGTTTTAAGACTGAACAAATTTTGTCATACTTTACTCGAGATATTATAGATCTAATTTGGAAGAAATATGCTAAAAGGCATTACAAAACCTTTCTTGATATACAAAATTATTTTATGAAATTATACCAAGGAAAAGAAAGGCATCTAGGAATAATTGCGAATGCAAATATTTTTCCTTTACTTCATCTCGATGATAAATTAATTGTTAAGCCTCATCAAAGATTCTTAATATTGAGGGCTGATATAAATTTAAAATATTTTAGAAGCATACAAAGAAATATTAGAGATGATATCTCTCTACAAACTATTATTGATCATGGGTTAGTCCATGATATATATGGTACACTTGAAGAAAATTTTCCAATCAGACATTGGAACAGCTATCAAAGAAGCTTGTAAGACATTAGTATGCATTCAAGGGAGATACAAAATTAAGTTTTGTTCCAATCCACCAAAATTTACACAACCAATAAGACCAGCATGCCATGATATATATATCACAAAGGGATCATACAAATTTCATAGTACATGAACTTCAGACTAATGGCAAAATTATGAAGAGTTGTTCATAAAAGACACGAACTATGATAATTGGAGAATTTTTAGTGAAGCAAAAGAATTAGAAGGAAATACCAAATTTGCACCTGAATATTATATGATGTACCAAAATAAAATAATAAAAGTATTCTTAAGAGAATACTATGGAAGATATAGTATGGTACAAAGAAAAGTTGGAAGACTAATAAAACCTAGTTATGGCAAAGAATGCCAATTACGAAAAGAATATCGTGAATTGTTGTCATAGTATTAAATATAGCAACCTGAAAAAGTGGACAACGAAGAAAATATTGAGGAGTAATAAGAAGAGTCAATACAGACTCAGTTCAATATCAATATATATGTTCTATACAAGAAATATACTCCATATGTTGATATAGTGTTATCAACAATTCGTCCGGGGAAAGATAATACTACATGCCAGAATCCTTAATTCGGTCAGAGAAAGACCATACCAAAAAATATCTAGAAGAAGAAGATCGTGCGCGATGGAGGACAACGCAAAAGGAATATACAGTCACTCTACTATAGCCAGGACAATTATTAAAGCACGCAACACCGTCTAGCTGTCTAGGCAATAGTAAAGGAAGTCTCGTGACCTTCTTGCGCTCGTAAGGTAATCCCTAAGGTTTGTGCTAAGTGCTTGGGGTTTTCCGAAAGAGAAAACCGTATGTAAGTTTGCTCTGTGGAAATGAATTAAGCTTTCCTGTGTTTAATCCATGCCTTCCTTTAAGCTCGTTCATATGGGGCGATATCTCTATGCTAGGGACCCTAGAGGAGAAACCTCTGCGTTTGTTATTCTCGTGTTAGCCCTAGTAGCAGCGTTTGTAGAGAACTCTATGTGCGCAGAGAAGTGTTCCCTTCGGGTGGAATTACCTGGGGAGACGATAGAGCCTGAGTCCTATGTGTGTGTGGCTGGGGATTGCAAGGGAGAAGACCAGGTTAGCCCAGTTCTGCAGCGAGCTAGTGATGCATACGGTGAGTACCGAGTAGGACTGACACAAGCATAGTCGCATGACCGGCTGAAACGTTGGTCTCGCCTGCCTGCAAAAGATCCTGAGAAGTATAATCCGCATACGCATATTCACTAATCACGCACATACTTATCACACACGCATCCTGCATCCACCATCCACTATTAATGCTTCAAATAGTGCCTAAATAGTAGCAAGAAAAGGCAAGTGCTCCAAATAGTTGTAAAAGAGTTTGGGTGCCTGAGCCACTCTCTGGTTAGTGCTCGTGCACTGTTCATATTCCGAATTTAAATAGTAGCGAGTATTTTGAATAGTGCCACGAATTTGAATAGTAACCGCTGAATTTGAATAGTACTATGAATAGTAAATCGAGAATTTTAAATTTGAATTTTGAGTTAGAGTTTGTTCCAGCGTGATAGACCCTGTAGAAATAGTTACTTTTTGCAACTATTTGGAGCACTTGCCTTTTCTTGCTACTATTTAGGCACTATTTGGAGCGCTTATAGTGGACGGTGGATGCAGGATGCGTGTGTGATTAGTATGTTTGTGATTAGTGAATATGTGTATGTAGATTATGCTTGTTAGGATGTTTTGCGGGCTGGTGAGACCAACGTTTTAGCAGGTCGTGCGACTATGCTTTTATCAGTGTGTATATATATATATATATATATATATATATATATATATATATATATATATATATATATATATATATATATATATATATAGGGAGAGGCTATTCAGTAGCCAGCTACAGAATAAGTTATTCTGTAGCCACCTCCATTTACCATAATTTTATATACTAATTTACGATAATGTCAATATATATTTACTATAGTTGGGTTACTATAACACACAGGAATATTTACCATAACGTTATAGTAAACCACTTAGTAAGGAGTTACTATAATCTCATAAATTAACATAGTAATTATCGTAACTCAAGGTGGCTACAGAATAAGTTATTTTGTAGCCAGCTATAGAGTAGTAGTTCTATATATATATATATATATATATATATATATATATATAGATAATAAACGCCGACATGCATCTCATCCATACGTAGGGTACATTGTTCCACGTGAAATCCGTTCGTTCGTTTCTCGTTGCAAAAGGAGCACTCTGGACCAGCATCGCATGCATGAATGCACGTGATCTCTGTCTGATGAGTGATGATGAAGAGGCAAGCACGTGAGCCACGAGTATGCAAATATGCATGCATGGGCTCTCCCTCCGCTTCTGCAACACACACACACTAATCCACCTAGTTAGCTACCTACTTGCTGCTTTGCCATGATGATGAGCGCACTGGCAGTGGTCGCCATGCTGGCAGTAGCATTCGCCTTGCTGATGGCTGCCAGAGCCAGTGCAACGTGTCAGAGCACCATCTCTGAGACTCTGACTGATGCGGTTCGTGCTATGCGCCGACCGGGGCGGCCGCCAGTCACGCGCCGACCAGAAGAATAATTTGTTTGGTGTACATCACATCTTGTGGGCCGGATTCAGTTTAGACTTAGTGGGCCGTTTTGACAATTTGGACCAAGTGCCAAAGTGTCAAATTTCTTTCCCGATCCACGCGCTCCCGCACTCGGCTCTGCAACACGCCCGCTTGATTCGTGCTTATCCCCGAGAAAAAGAAAATAGGAAATATGAGTAAAAATAGTTATTGTCAAGGTTTGAACACAAGATCTGCTCTCTATTTGGTTCAAGAATATCATTCTCCCACCACGACACAATAGAGATGTTTTGTGTTACATGTGAAATATTTTATTTATTATTATATCGTATGAAACCAATTAAGCCGGAGAAAAAAACAATCCGTAGTACAAAAATAGTATTTTTAAACCAAATATGCCATGTCACATCTCATGAAATATGAAAAATACTACGTAATAGGGAAAACAAAAAAACAAACATAAACAAAGCCATGTAGTGGAAATAAAATTATATGAAAGAAAGAAAAATAAAAAAAACGATAATAATCAAATGTAAATAAGTGGAAAGAAAATAAAATATAACTTGGATACTACTAGGATAGCATAAAATATATCATAGAACATCTCATGAGTTATTTCCTGAAGCTAACAAGTTTGGGTGGGGCTCTGGGTGAACCGACGGATGTTCCGTGGGGAATGACGGATGGTCCGTAGGTTGACGGGTGGTTGCACGGAATGATCCGTGGGGTTGGGACATAGTCATTTCAGGTGGTTTGTGCGCACGGACACTCCCGTGGTGAACTAAGTGTGCTCGGGTTCTCTGAAATTTTAATTTTAAAATTTGATGAACTGTCCAGGGATATTTACGGACGATCCGTGAACTCATTGATAGTGAAGACTAAGTGCCTTGGTGGTGATTTAGCTAAGTGTTGATGTTGACAGACGGTCCATGGAATGTGACTGACACTCCGTCATGTGTTGACAGAACCTTGTTCTTCATTGTTCATGTTGCCTATTTTGTGATTCAAGTCTAGATTGTGGGTGGGTTCACTTTGCATGTGCAAGAGGTTTCTAGGGGTGTTTAGGTGGCTTGCTAGGCTGGTGATAGCTAGGGTCTGAGATCTAGTTATCAAGTGTACCATATGAATTTGTGAATCAATTTAATTATGAGAAAAGAGAGATTAATCCAGGAGATTGGGCAATGACAACTTATCTCTGAGAAATTGTGGTTCCTAGGCCACCAAGATCAAGGACGGGATCTTGAACAACCTTGATTTCAAGCTAGAGAGATGGATTTCGCCATTCATGATCTCTTGCAAGAAAATTTCATGAAAAGGCATTAGGGAGAGATTGAAGAGACTCATGAGATGATTGAGCTAAGGATGATCTTGAGCTTACCCTTGAGATGGTGTAGCACCCATCAAGCTTCATACTTCATCCATGCATAGAGATACCAAGAGTTAGGGTTTGAGAGAGGATTTCAAAAAAATAGTGTGAGAACTCTTGAGCTAACCATGGATGAGGATTGAGATTGAGATGCTCTTGAGGATGGCATGGTGCTGATGTTGCTCCCTTTCCTTCTTCCTTTTCTCTTTTCTTTCTTTATCTCTCACACTTTCGTTCTCTAGTTCTTGCTTGTTCTTCTTTGTAGAGAGAGAGTAAGAGGATGGGGAATGAGAGAGTGACTGAGGGAGGAAGCTGCATCTGCTGAGGGTTGTTGCTATTTCATGCTAACATGAGGGTCCCACCAAGTGAGAGTGGAGGACAACTCATTCTCCACTTAACTCTGTTGTTCCAGTGAATTGACGGACGTTCTGTCAATCCTCTGACTCTGATAAATTGGCCTAGGGAAAGGAGTTCTTAGCATTGGGGACTTTCTTCATCTTCTAGAGATTGACAAATACATATATGGAAATTTGGGATGTCTAGTGGCATCTTCATTGGAGTATTCTTGCGATGTTGACTTCAAGTTGACCACGGTTGACTTTGAGAGAATCGACGAGGTTAATTAGCGAATTTGGAGTCCTTGTCCTAGTAGAGAACACTAGGAATCCTTTAAAGAGAGTGATAGAGCGATCCTTGGGAGTTTGAGGGACTATGCATGGTGATCAAAAGATTCATGAGAGAGGTTTTAGTTGGAACGACTTTAGGTCATGACAGAGTCTTCACCCGCTGAGGCGCTATTCTGATGTTGTTCTAGGTGCTGTGTGTGATGTGTGATTCCGCCAAGTGGTGATGTAATAATTATGGGTAAACGTCTCTATTTTACCCTTCTAAGACATGTATTCGATATGTATGACTTTAATATCAGTTGGATTTCAATAATGTGATGGCATGATTTTCTGGGACTATCACATTATGGATTGATTATGTGGACTTCTCTTCGAGGAAATCATGGATTATTTCACAAGGTTTGAGTTGTATTGTGCCTCTTCTTGTATGAGCATCTACTGGGTCATGTAGTACCATCCATAACCTAGTAGCCGAGGAGCTACTATTGGGGGAGCCCATATGACTTATGGGCCGATTCTCGCCCTAGAAGAGGCCCAATAGGAGTTAGTGTAGTAGCTTGTGAAATCCTCCCCCACCAAGGGGCCACATGTAAATCACCGTTGCCTATATATAGTGCCAAGAGCATGAGGGCATGGGACTAGACCGCCACTCACTTGTGTGCTCTCAGGCCCTAATGTGGCCCCCTATTCACCGCTAGATTCTCTCCCCTCTCATGTGTTTGGAGCCCTCATCTTCGGAGCCTTCTCCACCGAGGCTCCATCACGGAGACTTCTCCACAGAGCCTTCGCATGGGATATTCATTAGACCTTCATCCAAGAACTATTGCCCAGGACCTTCGTAGAGAGACCTTCTCTAGCTAGCCTTCGTCGGGGGACCTTCTCTAGCTAGCCTTCGTTGGCAGACCTTATCTAGCCGGCCTTCGTCGGGAGACCTCTGCACGGAACCTCCGTCAGGGGACCTCCGCACGAAACCTATGTCGGAGGCACTACTACACTATTTTTAACCACGGCGAGCATTTTGGGTTAACCATGGTGGTTTTCGTAACCGCCTCGGCACAAAGGTCACAGTTAATCGTGCCTTAACCAAGGCGGTTGCCCTAACCACCACGGTTAATCAATTAACCAAGGCGGGCACCTTGCAAATGCCCGCCACGGTTAATGAATTAAAAAAAACAAAAAAGCCCAAAGCCCACCGGCAAGCCCATTTTGGAGCCCACCGGCGAGCTCGCCTGCTCCGCGTGGCCCCATCGCTGCCCGCATCCCCGCGCGCCACCGAGCCATCGAAGGGAGGAGGGAGGTGGCTCCCCACCCACGCTGCCACCAGATCTGGTCAGGGGAGGAGGAAGGTGGCTCCCCCGCCGTCCAGATCCGTGTGTGGAGGGAGAGGGAGGAGAGGGAGGGCCGCCACCAGTGTTGCCCATGAGGTGGAGGAGGAGGAGCACCGCCGCGGGGATGCCGGATCAGGCCACCACGCCACCGACTCTGGCCTCCATCACCCGCGCCCCGCCAGATCAGCGAGGGGCGAAGAGAGCTGAGAGGGAGGGCCGTCACTGGTGTTGTCCATGACATGGAGGTGGAGGAGCGCCGGCGCCACGGGGAGGCCAGATCTGACCACCACGCCACCGGACTCGGCCACCACACCACTAGATTCGGCCACCACCCCACCGGATCCGACCTCCATGGCCCACGCTCGCCGGATCCGCAAGGGGAGGAGAGAGCTGAGGGGGAGGGCCGCCGAATCCGCCTGAGAGAAAGAGGGAGGAGAGGGAGGTGGTGCACCGGCATGGTGGGAGTGAGAGGGGGCACCACCATGGTGGGAGAGGGAGAGGGGCCATGGTGCGCTCGTCGGTTGAGGGAGAGGGGCCGCCACGGTGTGCTTCGGGTCAAGGAGATGGAGGAGGCTAAGTGGAATGAAACCCTATGTGGCGGTATATATACACCGAGCACACTATCGGGCCGGGATGGGTTGTTTGGGCTCTGACATGGGGCCAGTATTAACCGAGGCGGTCCTTATAGTATGCCTGCCTTGATTAATGTATTAACCGAGGCGTTTGCGTTAGAATAACCGCCTTGGTTAATCCATATTAATCGAGGCGAGCATTTTAAGGTGCTCACCTCGGTTAATCGATTTTGCGAGGCGGTTATTGTAACCGCCTCGGTTAATAAAAAATGACTGCCTCGGTTAATGTGGTTGAAAATTTTGCCCGCCTTGGAGGCCTATTTCAAAACACCTCAGAAAATATTTTTTGTAGTAGTGAGGACCTCCGCATGGGACCTTCACCAAGGGGCCTTCTTTGGCTAGCCTTCACCGAGGAGCTTTCTACTCTCAACTTTGTTCGGGCCCTTGTCCCAATAAGTTCTATAAACAGTTCCTAGAATTTATCTTTTTTCTATCATGTCTTGTGAGGATTAACATGAAAGTTTGATTGGTACTAGTTAACAATATTAAGATTTGTGTTGGCATCTTTTAATCACACTTATGTGGATCTTTGATATGTATTTAGTTGAAATATAAGCTTAAGTTATATAAGGTCTTGTTGATTCCTTTTTGTGAAACCATGAATTTTTATTTTGACTTTTACTTTTGATCTTATTGCTATTTTTTCCTCGTGTTAAGTTAAAACTCTAGTGCTTATAATTGCATTCTTTATTGAAATTATTTCTTTTGTACTCCCTCCGTTCTTTTCACATGTCACATTAGCTTTGTCCTAAGTCAAAAATTACTATCTTTGACCAACTATCTTTGGCCTAAGGAGACCGCCTCGGTTAATACTGATTAACCAAGGCGGTTGGTCTTAAGATGCCCGCCTCGGTTAAGTCTGTGGCTATAAATACAGTGCCCAGCCACCCCCAACCTTCTTCCTCATGACTTCTCTATTTTTGCGGGTTTTGAGC
Organism: Miscanthus floridulus; assembly: GCF_019320115.1. Lineage (NCBI taxonomy): Eukaryota > Viridiplantae > Streptophyta > Magnoliopsida > Poales > Poaceae > Miscanthus > Miscanthus floridulus. The sequence continues at coordinate 107,609,364 of NC_089598.1, forward strand.
TCCGAAACCCCCAAAATTGAGCATTTCTAAGGGGGAGAAGTTTTGCCCTTGGATTTTTTGAAGGGGGGCACCGCAAGAGGTTGCTACATGCTCTCCAATCCTCATTCTTCTCTCTTTTTCAACATTTAGGTGCTTTTTTTCTAGATCTAGATCTAGATCTACATGGAGGAGAGAGAAAACAGATCTAGAGCTACCTGGCTGCATTTTTTTAATACTACTCTGCTTATATACCCTTTTTGCTGTGGGTGCAAGGTTCGTAGAGATGGACAGGCGAGAATGGATGTATCGGACATCGAGGTTGGATCCGTCTTACTACGCTCAGGTGAGAAGATCACTCAAATAGTAGCGGACATTTGTAAATTTGTCATGGACTCCTGCGTGCATGTTGGGCGAACGTTCTTCAACGAGGAGGGCAAGTTAGCGACTATGGAGAAGAACGAGAGGCTCAGAAACTGGAGCAACATGCTATGCGTCCCGGATTACATGTTGCCGGACTTTGGAGTAGGGAAAGAAAAGAAGCAATGAACATATGACATATGTTTGTAACATAACTTGATTGTTCGGTCGTATTTTGGTGTTAACTTGAATGATATGATATATGTGATATATCTTTATGCTGTGTATGCGTATTTGGGTGCTTTGATCTGTGTTTAATTTCAATTTAAATTCAAAATCAAAAAGTTTTTTTAATGTGGAAAATCTTTAACCGAGGCGGGCAAGTAATAGCAACCGCCTCCGTTAATACTTTAACCACCTGCCTAAGTTAATATCACTACTACAGAATTAGACATCACTGCCGGCCTCATCACTGTCGGATTTTAAGAAACCGATATTGATAGCCCATCACTGCCGGTTTTTGGCTAAAACCGACAGTGATAGGACCAACCGACACTGATCTTCGGGTCTTTACTGTTGGTTCATGTCACTGTCGGTTTTAGCCAAGAACCAGCAGTGATATTGAGTCATCACTGCCAGTTTTTACCAAGAACCGACACTGATACTATCACTGTCGGTTCATGGCTTGAACCGACAGTGATATGCTGCAAGAAAACTTCATAAGTTTCTCATATGATGTCCGATGAAGACAAACTTCATATCAAAGTTGTAGTATTCGATGAGATCTACAACTTTGTAGTTCAAATTTTTTTAATTTGAGATCGTTCGGATATCCAAATATTTTCATTTGAAATCATCTATCTAACAAAAATTACATTTGATTTGTAAAATTTAAAATTTGAATTTTTCAAACGACATCGGATATAAAAACGTCCAGAACAAAAGTTGTAGATTTCGAAAAGTAATACAACTTTGCAGTTGACAATTTGTTCATTTTAAATCATTTACTACTTCAAAATGCTATTTGAAATTAAATTTTAAAATTGTTGAAGAACTCTGATTTCTCTTTTTAATCTCTGGCTAAAATTTGTAACTAGTCTTTCTCTCTCATACTAACTTTTAATTTGATGATTTTTTTCTAAAAAATTTCTAAAATCATGCTCTATCAATTTATTGTGTTCTTACAGCTATTATTTTATCCATCTTTTCATGTGATTGTGTTTTATCTATTTAAATTTTGAATTTAAAAAAATAGCAACTTCAAACATCATTTTGGAATATTAAATGATTTCAGCTGAAAAAATCATGAACATAGAAGTTGTAGAACTTAACAAGATCTATAACTTTTATATTGGTTATTTCTTTATCCGATAAAGTGGTAGTAACATTGTTCACAAATGTTACATATCCCCCACTATATCGGACGAATAAATGATCAAATGACCAAAATAAAAATTGTAGATCTCGGAAAGTTATGAAACTCTGTAGGTGACAACTTTTTGATTTGAAATCATCTTGTGAAGGAAAACTACGTTTGAATTTCTAAAATTTGAAATTCAAATTTTATAAACAACATCGGATGGAGAAAGTACCAAAATGAAAGTTGTAGATCTCAAAAAGTTAAGAAACTTTGTAGTTGACAACTTTTTGATTTGAATTCATCTTATCAAGGAAAACTACATTTGAATTTCTAAAAATTTGAAATTTGAATTTTTTAAACGACCTCGGATGGACAAACAGTAAAAACGAAAGTTGTAGATCTCAAAAATTAATGAAACTTTGTAGCTGACAACTTTTTGATTTGAAATCATCTTGTCATGGAAAACTACATTTAAATTTCTTAAATTTGAAATTCAAATTTTCTAAACAACCTCGGATGGAGAAACTACCAAAATGAAAGTTGTAGATCTCGAAAAGTTATAAAATTTTGTAGTTGGCAACTTTTTCCTTGGAATTCGTTCAGGGTCCCAAATACTTATTTCAAAATCAGGTGACCATAAAATGGCTAGGACGAAAATCTCATTTGGACACAAACAGCTTGCAGGTGGAGTGGCTAGGGGCTGAAGATGCGAAGTAAGAGCTCAGGGGTTCGAGCGTCGGTGGGCGCAAAGCGCGTGTTTTTTGATGAAAAATCGCATGACTTGTGACTTGTGACACGCTGTAAGGTCAGTGATGACGACTTGAGGGGAGGTGAATAGTCGTTTCTAAAACTTAATCGCGCCGGCTAACAGAAATAAGTGTGGAATTAAATCTATCGGTCTAGCCAAGACTACACCCATCTAACTATGTTCTCTAGCACCTTACAAAGATCTTAAAAAGCAATTAAGGTGCTAGGCTAGCTAGAGCTCACCTAACCAATTCTAAAAACAAGGTTACACAAACCTATGGCACTAGTACTTTAAGCAACGAGGGAGCACCTACACATGCTAATAAGTAAAAGCACAAAGCTCCTAAGCTCACTAGCAATGCTCAATAACATGGCAACCAGTGCTAAATTAGAGAGCGCAAATGCTTAGCTACACAAACTAAGCAATATAACTAACAAGATTACACAAACCAAATTAGCCACGTAAGAAAGCTACTTATGCTACACAAGCAAGAAGGTAACTAGTGAGCTACACAAGCTAACTAATTACAAGAGTAACTACACAAGCACAATGTATATGAGAGTAACTACAAACTTGTGTAAGGGGATTGCAAACCATCGGGAAGAACAAAGTTGACACGGTGATTTTTCTCCTGATGTTCATGTGCTTGCCAACACGCTAGTCCCCGTTGTGTCGACCGCTCACTTGGTGGTTCGGTGGCTAATTGGCATCATCCGTCAAGCCCGCACGTCGGGCGCCGCAAGAACCTACCCCGAAAGTGAGGGTAGCTCAATGACACACTTTACTAGAGTTGCTCTTCGCGGCTCCTGCGGGGCGAGCACAATGCCCCTCACAAAGCTCTTCTCCGGAGCACCGCACAAGCTTCTTGCGGGCTTCGACAGAGACCACCACCAAACCGTCTAGGAGGTGGCAACCTGCAAGTGTAACAAGCACCATCAGCTTGTAAGACAACCACCTAGTGCTACTCGATACAACCTCATGATGCAATCGCACTAGAATCGCTCGCTCACTCAATCGGATGAACACTATCAAGCTAGAGTGAGTTAGAGGGCACCCAAGCACTACCACATAAGCCACCAAGGCCACAGTGTACTCATCTTACGGCCAAAGGCCTCCAACACTTCTATTTATAGCCCCACAGGCTAAAATAGCTGTTACCTCTTCACTGGGAGTTTTTTGGGATGACCGGACGCGCAGGTCATGTGCACCGGACGCGTCCGGAGGTGACCGGACGCGTCCAGTCGCTGCCTGACCACCACTTGTCCCATTCAAACTAGCCATTGCCTCCAACGGCTCTCTCTGACATGTCGCATCGGACGCGCTGTTAGGAAATGACCGGACACAGAGACGCAGCGTCTGGTCGAGTCCAGAGAGCTCCCAGAGCCGCTCTAGGCTGACCGGACGCGTCCGGTCACACTAGACTGGACGCTCCCAGCGTCTGATCAATTATAACGCTGAAACCCGAGAGTTGCTGAGTCATACCGGACGCGTCCGGTATGGCGTCCGATCGCTGTCTATGATCCTGCCTTGGGCTATGTCTCTTTGACCGGACGCTGAACAGTAACTCCTCAGCTTCCGGTCACTCCACTGAGCCAGAGTCCGGTCACTTTCACTTAGTCACTCACCTCGGATCCAAATATCGGACGTGTCCAATCACCATACCGGACACGTTCGGTCACTTCCGTCTGACAACCCGAAGTTTAGATAGAATACCGGACATGTTCGGTAGCCACACCGGACGCATCCGGTCACTCTGTGACTAGCGCGACTAACTACTTTTCTTCACCAACTTCTTTTCCTTTGTAAATGTGTCAACACCACCAAGTGTACACCACCATGTGTATGTGTGTTAGCTTTTCACAAACATTTTCCAAAGGATTAGCCACTCAACTTGCCACGTCACTCGATCCTAGCGACGATACAAAGTTAGATCACTCAAGTGGCACTAGATGACCGATATGCAAATAAGTGTGTCCCTCTTGATAGTATGGCCATCTATCCTAAACCCGGTCATCAACTTCACTACACACATATGACCGGCAAAATGAAATGCCCTAGATTATACCTTTGTCTTGCGCATTCCATTCCATCTTCTCCAATGTCGATGCAACACATGCACCAACACGATCAACAATAATATGCTCCACTCTATATCATCACGTGATCATATTGGTTCATCAATCTTGACTTCACTTGCTTTTCACCGTTGCCTTCATCCATCGGCGCCAAGTCTTACTCAAGCTTCATCGCCACGCGGTCCATTGCTCCAAAGCCTCCAACTTGCCCTTCACGCTTGCAACCGGTCCATCAAGCCAAGTTATGTCTTGATCTTCTTCACCTTGATCACATAACTCAATGTCATATCTCATGTGCAATGAGCTTCTTCATCATCACATGTGTAAGCTTTACAACATCTCCGAGCCATTTACACCTTCATGGCATATGTTGCTCACACACACATATACCTGTGAACTAATTACCTGTGTATCTCACATAAACACAATTAGTCTACCTAGGTTGTCACTCAATTACCAAAACCACACAAGGACCTTTTAATCTCCTCCTTTTTGGTAATTGATGACAACTCTACAAATATATGAAAAATAAGCTCTTTTGGATTCATGTTGCTTGCCCAAGCAATTTTACCATGTGTAAACAAGTACCACAAACCCAAAATGGTAGTATTAGCTCCCCTGCATATGTGCTAGAGTGTTTGATTTTAAGCTCGCACATATGCATAGATTGAAATTGTGGGAGAGTAATTACTACCAAATGATGATAAGATGTATAGAGTAAACCTTTGAAGTGTGATACCAATCAGAGTTGCACCTTTAAGTTCATCCTTAGCATCATGGTTAGCTAGATAACACTTGGAAATAAAAAGTACTAGATACCTCGTGAGATCAACATTAAAGGCAAGGTACTAGCATTACTTAAAAAGCATACCAAGTGTCTAGCTATCATCCTATGCATGCTGGTTTTTATTTTATCAATCAAATTCTATAACTAGCATACATCACACAAGCATGCATATTGAATTTTAAAACTTATGCAATGCAAGCAAGCACATGAATATGCACATATCAAATGCAATCAATCAAAGTTCATGAGCTTGCTCCCCCTACTTGTGTGCTTCTCTTGTCCAAGAATTTTGATCCATCTCTTTTCTTTAATGTTGCTTCATCTTTGTCCATGTCCATGTCTAACCTCTATTTCTTTGTCTCAATCTCTCCCAAAGCTTTCATATGTTATCTCTCCCCCTTGTACAATCTTAATCTCAAAGCTTTCATATCTTTGTACAATCTCTCCCCCTTTGTCATCAATTTCCATAAAAGGTGTGCTTCTCATTTATGCAAAGGTATGCATTTGGGGTAGATGGTTGAGGTTTGAATCTTGCATTTTTTATGGACATCACTTGATTGTTGGAATGACACCACTTGTAGATACCACTTGTAACTTGTACCACTTGCATCTTGTGTAGGGCTTCTTGAGATACCACACATAGGATCTTTGATCTTGATATCAATTTGTGTGACACCTCCCCCTATGTGATAGTATGGGTCATCCATTTGATACACTTGAGCTCTTATAGGTGAGGGATGCATTCTTTATTTGATGATCACTTAAAGTTGAGGATCACTTGTGGAACCATCGTCTTGCATGATTGATACCACGTGTAGATGTGATACCACTTGAAAGAATTTTCTAGTATGTAACCACTTGTTGGATTTATCAATAAAAATCATTTCTTGAACATTTGCTATCTTCATGAGTGTCACTTATAGGATATCACTTATGAGTTGATCTAGACATCACTTGTGAATTTGATGAAATACTTGAGTCTAGATACCACTTGAAACAACCAAACTAGATATCCATTTACATTATTGTCTTGTGCTTGTACTCTTATCATTATCATGAGCTTCTTTGGTTGACTTGAACTAAATTGATTTGCTTAAGCTACCAAGTCCGGTTTGAACCAATGACAAGCTTCTTCACACCTCTTGCAAGGGTTATCTTGCCAATGTTGTACTTGTCATATTCTAACCCGTGCAAGAGCACGGGTTGATGGACTTATATACAGGACATATCGAATTTACATTGAGGTATGCACGTAACATGATTAGAGTCGCAGTCCGTTCTATACCCACAAGTCTGCGACTACAAGCCCACGGATCACGTGATGTTTCAATATGCATGGTCATGAGCACATTTGACCATGCATACATTCAGATTCGAAGATTTTTTTTTTGTGATTTTTTTACGGACATGCTTGTTTTTTTGTTGCAGAAAAAAAATCTATTGATGTTATTTTTCATGTGGCAAGTCGAAACAACTATTTTAACAGAAAAGTAAAAGAGATTGGTGAACGTTAGTTGGTCACTTACACGTAAAGAATCTATTGGTCAGTTACTCATCAGTTACATCAAAAATGAAAAAGAAAAGATTACACCACCTGATCCGTGGCCCCGGCCGGACTGACAGACAAGACTATTTTAACAGCTCTTTACTTTAACCTTTCTCTTTAGATAAAGAAATGTGATGCTACAAGAAAAGAATCCGGTGAGTGATAATTATGCTTTGCAGAAAACAAAATAAAGCAAATAAAGCAAACAGGAAGCAAGGAACATACCGTGTAAGATGTAATGCAAACGCTGCACCTGCACTCATTCTAGTGGCGCATCTGTCTGCTCCGCAAACATTATAGCACTGTGGAGCTATTTGCAAGGATGACACCAGATAGGAGTACATACTTCGTCGCTGCCTGTTATCTTAACGTCGTCGTGATCTAGGTAATTTACTAGTAATTCTGTCTGCTTTTCCAATGCAAGTTCATCTATATATCCATGGGTTAATTATTAATATGGTTAAAAGTTTTTACTAAGTTTTCGATGTGAGGGCCGGGATCAGGAATGCATGTTTTTCTCCATCTTTTAACTAGTATACTTACTTTGTATACACTGTATGTGTAGGAGATATCCATTTACTGGAGTGAAGTCTGGAGGAGGAAATCTGGTGCTTTAGTGCTGCTATGCATGCATTTCTGACGTCAAAATCTGGAACTGTATATTCAGATAGAGCTCCTGCCCTAGCTTGTACAACTAGTTAGCCCCAGAGAGGCGACAAACCAATTCATCATGCCAACGGAGGTAAATCAGTCAGTGACTACTTCTCCACATATTGCTTGCTTGGCGTATGGCCGTATGCTTCGCACGGATTAAATTCCTCTATTTTGTTTTTTAATTAGTAGTAATTATATATTGCAGAGGATCATACTCAAGGCAGACAACATAGATGGCGCAGCAGAGCAGATAATTCGTTTTTTAGAGGACTCGGACGAGGGAAGAGATGTAATATACTTCCATGGCTCTTATGGATTTGGAGCGTCCGCTATACTGAAAACGGTCGTGGAACGACTAAGATCATCATCAGGATCGGCTAACACTGGGGCAACAGGGCTCTTGGGAAAGATCATCCACATTGATTTCTCACGGTGGCAAAGCAAGAGAGCCCTGCAGAAGGCGATTGCAGAGGAGCTGGTGCTACCCCGGCAGGTGATGGCCTTGTTTGACAAGAATGATGAAGAAGATGATTTTGACGGGGTAGAGCAAAGTGCTAGAGGTGTGATTCCCTATGTCAAGGCAGCGATCATGAAGGAACTTAGTGATTGCAGTTTCCTTGTGGTTTTGCACAATGGAAGTGGCAGCTACATCGATCTGTGGGAGGCCGGTGTCCCTGTAATCGGGCAATTGAGCAGGAGGGTGCTGTGGACATCCCGAGGCAGGTTCTGGCATCATGCCAAAGATTGGCATGGAGAGGAATTGGCGCCAGCTGAATTGGAGTCAGCTAAATTGAGCGATGTATCTATCTTTCTTGCTCCATCACCACTGTTTAAGCTTGGCCAAGTTGGTTTGCTTCCTATCGTTAGGAACTTTATGTATGCAGAGGCCGAGGAGGTTGCTAAGTACACAGGTGTCCCTGAACCGGACATGACCCCTAAGATTGTTATGGAATGTATCTTGTATAGGGCAGCGAGAGACAATGACCACAACATCAACTGGGAGTCCCATGCATCCAACTATTGGGTATGTGATGAGATCATACAGGATGCCGCTAATGGTGGTAGGTCGGCATGGGAGATTGGCAATGCTTTGCAGAGGAACGTGAACTGGGATTTGTGTAATCGGTGTGCTCTAGGAATATGTAAAGTGCTGAGTGGTGAACAGTGGATTCGTACCAATCGCTGGGTTTCGGCCACCTCCGACTCCGAGAACGCAAGTAAATTCTGTTAGCTAATCTACTGCCATTTTGTGTGAAACGCAGCAGAGGAAGACGACGCCGACTTTGCCCCCTGCTGTAATCCAGTAGCCGCTATAGGTGCAGGCGCCGCATGGCTCACCTGCAGCACTGTAGGCACATGCAGTGGCCGGCGTAGAGTCAGCCCTGTATACTTATCTAGTTACTGTTACAACATGTGCGCTTTACTTTAGTTAAATAGATAGAGTTGTATAAATAGGGCACCAAGGCAACTCAGTAAAGAGAGCTCAGATTTGTCATCACACAGACAGGGCTTCGGCCAACGTTGTTGTCTTGTATTGTGCGTGCTTGCTCTGTTCTTCCTTCTTTTTCTAGCTCGATCCATAGTGTGTGGGTACAGACACAACCGGTATAATGGTCTGGGAGACTAGTGGTCTGGGAGACTAGTGGTCTGGTCTGGGAGACTAGTGGTCTGGGAGACTAGTGGTCTGGTCTGGGAGACTAGTAGTCTGGGAGACTAGTGGTCTGAGACTAGTGGTCTGGAGACTAGTTCACTATCGTCAGACGGTGATCCCGTGGGCCAACAAGGGGTATCAGAGCCATACAAGCGCCGTCGTCATTTTAACCGATGGCGAGGACAGGCGGTTTGGAGTTGGGCGATGGCAGTGGCACTGTCATAGCTGCCTAGCCACTACCGGAGGTAGTTGTCCGCACGGTACGGGAGGTCAGCGGCACCACTTGGCCGACGCTGACTCGCACTAACTATGGAGAGTGATCGGTGACCATGAAGGTCAAGCTCAGAGCCCGACGGCTCTGGAATACTGTTGACAAGGGCACCGACGTGGAAGAAAACGACATGTCAGCGTTGGAGGCTATCCTCGCTGCTGTACCGGCGGAGTATAGGGAACCGTTGGGGACGAAGAGCTCAGCTAAGGAGGCGTGGGAGGCCATTGCGGCGATGCGCGTCGGTTCCGACCGCGCAAAGAAGGCAACGGCCCAGCTTCTGAAGCAGGAGTATGCAAACCTCAAGTTCAAGGATGGTAAAACAGTGGAGGACTTTTCCCTCCGCCTGCAAACGCTCATCAGCAAGCTGAAGAGCCATGGCGTCACCATCGACGAAGAGGAGGTGGTCTCCAAATTCCTCCACTCCGTGCCGGCAAAGTACATCCAGATCGCTCTCTCCATAGAGACGATGCTGGACTTGTCCACCCTCACCATCGAGGATGTGGCAGGCCGTCTGCGGGCAGTGGACGAGCGCCTGGAGCAGGCGACAGTAACGAAGGACAGCAGGAAACTCCTGCTGACGGAAGAGGAGTGGTCTGCTCGGCGAAACTCCAGGAAGGCAGCCTCCTCCAGTCGCGGTGGCAACGACAAACATCGCGGCAGGGCTTCTTCGGAGAAGAAGCAAATCGACTCCAACGCATGTCGGTGTTGCGGGAAGATGGGCCATTGGGCACGGGAGTGCCCAAATCGCAAGAAGGAAAAGAAGGCTCAGGCTCACCTGGCGAAAGCCGATGATGAGGATGAGGCCACTATCCTTATGGCGACGTTCTGTGCACTGCACGACGTCGAGGCCATGGAGAGGGAAGAGGCGACGACGATGGAAGGATCTAGCAAGGCCCTGAAGACCGTCAACCTCGATGAACCACGCGCCCAAGTCCATCTTGGGCATGTGGGCGTCGACCAGGAGCAGCGGTGGTATCTGGACTCTGGTGCCAGTAACCACATGACGGGCTCCAAGGACTCCTTCTCCGAGCTCGACGATGATGTTACCGGTACGGTGAAGTTTGGTGACGGCTCAAGGGTGGCTATCCAAGGGCGCGACACCATCATCTTCAGATGCCAGAACGGGGAGCACTGCGCGTTAACGGATGTATACTACATCCCGCAGCTGCGTTCCAGCATCATTAGCATTGGTCAGCTGGATGAGCGCGGTAGCGAGGTTCTGATCAAGGACGACGTTCTGAGGATCAGAGACCGGGAGCAGCGACTTCTCGCCAAGGTGAAGAGGTCCCTGAACCGGTTGTACCTGCTCGACCTGAAGGTAGAGCAGCCGGTTTGCCTGGCGGCAAGGCACTCCGAGGAACCATGGATGTGGCATGCCCGGTTCGGACATCTCAGCTTCGACGCGCTTGGTCGGCTGGGAAAGATGGTCCGAGGGCTACCCCACATCAAACACGGAGGCGAGCTGTGTGACAGCTGCCTGGCCAGTAAGCAGAGGAGGCTACCTTTCCCAAAAGCGGCCAAGTATCGCTCGAAGGAAGCTCTCGAGCTAGTTCACGGCGACCTCTGCGGGCCGATTACGCCTGCTACATGCGGTGGTCGGTGGTACTTCCTCCTACTCGTGGATGATTGTAGTCGCTACATGTGGCTGCAACTCCTGACGAGCAAGGACAAAGCGGCAGTGGCGATCAAGAAGTTCAAGACGCGCGCGGAGGCCGAGAGCGGCAAGAAGCTCCATGTACTGAGGACTGATCGGGGTGGCGAATTCACTTTGGTGGAGTTTGCTACGTACTGCGCGGATCAAGGTGTGAGGCAACATCACACCGCGCCGTACTCACCACAACAGAATGGCGTGGTGGAGCGATGGAACCAGACAGTGGTCGGCATGGCCCGATCCATGATGAAGGCCAAAGGGATGCCGGCAAAGTTCTGGGGAGAGGCGGTGACCACGGCGGTGTTCATCCTCAACCGCGCTCCAACCAAAGCCCTAACGGGCAAGACGCCGTTCGAAGCTTGGTACGGGAGCAAGCCGAACGTGTCATTCCTTCGGACATTCGGTTGCATTGGCCACGTCAGGAAGACGAAGCTGAACCTCACCAAGCTGGAGGACAGGAGCACACCCATGGTGTTCCTGGGCTACGCGGAGGGTACCAAGGCGTACCGGCTCTATGACCCACGCGGAGACAAGGTGACTGTCTCGTGCGACGTTGTGTTCAACGAGGAGGCAGCTTGTGACTGGCACAGTCCGAGCATGGGGGAAGCGGGAGGCTTCACCAACACCTTCGTCATCGAGCACTTGGTCATCCATGGTGGTGGAGACGCTGCGGAACAAGTGTCACGCACTCCGGGAGGAGCGCCGAGCACTCCGGTGGTAGAGTCGAGCACTTTTGGGGCAGTGCCGAGCACTTCAGGAGGGATGCCGAGCACTCCGGGAAGAGTGTCGAGCACTTCTGGAGAGATGCCGAGCACGCCAGGAGTGGAGCCAGGAGGTTCTGCAGTGGTGGCGACCACTTCAGGACAGGTGCCGAGCACTCCCGTGGCGGAGCCAAGACGTCTTATTGTGGTTCCGACCACTCCAAGACTGAGGCTGGGCACTCCTACAGTGTGGCCGAACACTGCAGGAGTTATGACGAGCAGTCCAGAAGCAGTGCCGAGCACTTCAGGTGCTATGCAGGGCACTCCGGCGGAAGAAGGAACTCCATAACCCCCGATCAAGTTTACCTCACCTCCAAGTGACATCACTGAGTTCGTGGACGCCTACCACGAAGGTGAGGAGTTGAGGTTCTGCAGTCTGGACGACATCGTCGGTGGCACAGGTCCCTCAGGTCTGGCGGGTAGGCTGCTCAACGACGCAGAGCTGCTACTCGTCAGTGCAGAGGAACCACCCACGTTCGCGCTAGCCGAGCGCGATGGAAACTGGCGACGGGCAATGCTAGAGGAGATGAAGGCGATCGAGGAAAACGAGACTTGGCAGCTCGTCGATCCACCCCCAGGATGCCGTCCAATCAGCCTAAAGTGGGTATACAAAGTCAAAAGGGACGAGCTCGGCGCCATTGTCAAGTACAAAGCGTGCCTCGTCGCCCGAGGCTTTGTCCAGCGCGAGGGCATCGATTTCAAGGAGGTCTTTGCACCAGTAGCGCGCATGGAGTCGGTCCGTTTGCTACTTGCTTTGGCAGCAGCAAAGGACTGGCGCGTCCATCACTTGGATGTTAAATCGGCCTTCCTCAACGGCGAGCTGGTGGAAACGGTCTTCATCAGGCAACCTCTAGGGTTCGCTGTCAAGGGAGAGGAGCACAGGGTGCTCCAACTGCGCAAAGCACTCTACGGGCTGAGGCAAGCCCCTCGAGCATGGAACGTCAAGCTTGACACCATGCTGGGCGAGCTTGGGTTTCAGAGGTGCGCAACCAAGCACGCGCTCTACACGCGACGACGGGGAAAGGAAGAACTCGTGGTCGGCATGTATGTGGATGATTTAATCGCCACCGGCGCGCGCACGGAGGATATCAACAGCTTCAAGCGAGAGATGGCAGCTCGTTTTTCGAATGAGCGATCTCGGCACTCTCTCCTACTACCTCGGCATCGAGGTGAGATAGGGGAAGGAGGAACTCACACTCGGGCAAAGCGCGTATGCCTCCAAGCTGTTGGAGAGGAGCGGCATGGTGGAGTGCAAGCCATGCGTGACTCCGATGGAGGAGCGGCTGAAGCTGACGAAGGACAGCACCGTGGCGAAAGTAGATGCAACACTCTACCGGAGCATCGTCGGCGGTCTGCGCTACCTAGTCCACACAAGGCCGGACATTGCGTTTGCTGTGGGCTACGTCAGTCGCTTCATGGAGGATCCCAGAGAGGATCACTGGGCTGCGGTGAAGCGGCTACTACGCTACGTCAAGGGGACGGTGAATCATGGAATCATCTTCCCAAAGACCGGGGGAAGTAGGCTGCAGCTCACGGTGTTCAGCGATGCAGACATGGCGGGGGACATCGATGGACGACAGAGCACCTCTGGCGTACTCGTCTTCCTCGGGTCGGCCCTAATTTCATGGTTGTCGCTGAAACAGAAGGTGGTGACGCTATCTACATGCGAGGCAGAGTACGTAGCGGCGGCCACAGCGGCATGCCAAGTTGTGTGGCTACGCCGGCTGCTGGGTGAGCTAACCGGCGTGGAAGCTCACCCACCAGCACTGATGGTGGACAACCAGCCCGCCATCGCCCTCGCGAAGAATCCGGTTCTACACGACCGGAGTAAACACATCGACGTGAAGTTCCACTTTCTCAGGGACTGTGTCGATGGAGGGCAGATCGTCATCGAGTTTGTCAAAACTGATCGACAACTCGCGGACGTCCTCACCAAGCCGCTCGGACGACTTCGACTCACGGAGCTGAAGGAGATGATCGGCATGGAGGGGGTGCAAGGGTTAGCAGTAAGATTAGGGGAAGATTGTTAGCTAATCTACTGCCACCTTGTGTGAAACACAGCAGAGGAAGGCGGCGCCGACTTTGCCCCCTGCTGTAATACAGTAGCCGTTGTAGGTGCAGGTGCCGCATGGCTCACCTGCAGCACTGTAGGCACATGCAGTGGCCGGCGCAGAGTCAGCCCTGTATACTTATCTAGTTACTGTTACAGCATGCGCGCTGTACTTTAGTTAGATAGATAGAGTTGTATAAATAGGGCACCAAGGCAAATCAGTAAAGAGAGCTCAGATTTGCCATCACACAGACAGGGCCTCGGCCAACGTTGTTGTCTTGTATTGTGCGTGCTTGCTCTGTTCTTCCTTCTTCTTCTAGCTCGATCCATAGTGTGTGGGTACAGACACAACCGGTATAGTGGTCTGGGAGACTAGTGGTCTGGGAGACTAGTGGTCTGGTCTGGGAGACTAGTGGTCTGGGAGACTAGTGGTCTGAGACTAGTGGTCTGGAGACTAGTTTACTATCGTCAGACGGTGATCCCGTGGGCCAACAAATTCCAAGTGCCATGTCAGGCAACATCCTTTTTCTGGACAGCAGCTGCACCATCATCAACAATTGGCCAGAACAGAACCCGGGTCCTAGAAGCTAGCATGTTTGAGCATCCAGATAGGAGCAGCAGTCTGCGTGTGATACATCTCTCCTACTGCAACTTCAGTTTCTCATCTCCTCCCTTCTTGAGTTGCAACAACTTAAGAATCCTCATGCTGGACCACTGCAAAGACCAGGACGCACAAGACCGTGGTGAAGAAAAGGAGTATCATCATCGTAGCAACTGTAGCCAACAGGACGGTGGAGCATGCTTCCGAAATCTATGGGTACTAGAGCTGAGTTATACAGACTGGTATTGGCTGCTATCAAAAGACATGTTGGATCTGATGGTTGACCTCAGAGAGTTGCATGTGAAAGGATTTGGTAATCGGAGCATGAACCATCTACATCGTTGCAGTGGTGCTGGAAGCAACAGCCGCAGGCTAATCATGCTCCGAATGGTGGTCGATGGTTCAAATAAGGCTTCGGACAATGATGATGATGGTACTAGTGGTGATAGAAATGAACAAGTATCTCCACCACCAGTGGTGGCTGCATTGTCATTCCCAGACTTGTCAAGTTGGCACATCCTCAAGACAGTCGTCCTGGATGGCTGTGGTGACCTGGAGCTAATTGCCTACAACAGCATGCCCCTGTCACTAGAGTCATTTACCTTGATCAGCAATGTGGCCACTAAGATAAAGAGCATCTCCTTCCGGGGGTGTGCCAAGCTGAAGAGCCTGCTATTGAGAGGATTGTTTTATTGTCTTGTGGAGCTAGACATATCTGGTACATCAATTAAAACCCTTGACCTTAGTGCAACGCAAGCCAAGCACCTTAAGCGTCTCTTTTTGTTGGGATGTGAGGAGCTCCGTGCAATACAATGGCCGATGCAGGAACCTACTGAATACAGGAAGGTATGGTTGGAGTTGGAGCTGGAGCTGCTGTGCATTGACACCACCACCACCACCACCCGTGCAGCTTGGGGCAGGGAAGAAGAAGGCAAGTCCAACAAGCAGCAAGAGGCTACTGCTAGTGACAGTGCAAGTATAAGAGGGTCATCATCAGCAACAATGTGTGGCAAGGAGGGCCGAACACTCATCGACTCGGATTTGTATATTTCCGTAAGGGATCCAAGGGTTTTCCGTTCACTTTTGCACTTGAGGCCTGCTAAACGGTTACAGGTCGATATTTCATCTACTTCCATTACCTGTGGGCCCAGAGGTACCACCAATCAAGGAATTGGCAACAAGCAACAAGTGGCAGATGTAAATGTGCACTGCAAGCCAGCCGGTAACATGTACGTTGATGACGTCATCATTTCCACCCCTGCCTCTAATGGAAGCAGCTCGCAAGCTGATTGTGCCAATACTACGGATGTCTCTGAGATGTCGGTGCTGATGAAGAGCATGTGGTTATGGCATTGCCCGCCTGCTCCTACGGGTTCTGATTGGGCCAAATGCTACATTAGCATACAAGATGATGAGACACGGACCGGATTACTGCCGCAGGGTACTACTACAACCACCAGACAATTAACTAGAGCTGCTACAACTCTACCACATCTCGTGAGCGATGACGCTAAGACATTGCACTTGCACGATAGCTTGTCCATCACCTGTCTCCCAGGCCCTGCACCTGCTGCTGCTGGAGGATATTTGGATTGGGTTACACTAAAATGGTGCCGGCTCGAGAGATGCCCCAACTTAGAAGGCGTTGTTTTCGCTACACCTCCAGAAAGGATGAGAAGACTAGCAGCTGTCTTCTGTGATCTGCAGACATTCTGGGCATCCCAGCTCCCAAAGACACGCTACATCTGGGACTGGAGTCCACTGTTTCACCATGGATATCATTCCTTTGAGCATCTTGCATTCTTACTCCTGGATTACTGCCCCAGGCTGGTACAGGCTGGTACATGTCGTCTTCGCCAGCGACGACGAGGCCGAGGCGTGTTTTGGATTGATTACTCAATTGTTTTGGCTTCGAGGAAGCAAGGACACGGTCACACAGCGACGATGGGTGTGTGGGGCCACAGCATAGGAACGGGGGAAAGATAAAACGACCGGAGGTCGGGCCGGCCCTCCATAATCTCACGAGTCTTTGAACTGTATACCATTATAAAAGAAGGACAATTAATTACAATCCATTAAAAAGTTCGATCAGTCAAAGAGGCCACCGGTAGAACTTTTTTTTTTTTTGCCCTCCACCCCATTCCGTTCGGTTTTCGTCGTTTACTAGCTCTGACACGTGGACCGACCAGAAAAACATCCAAAATGCACCCCCTCTCCCAGTCCCTTCCCACATCGTGCTCTTGCCCCTCAGGCACTCTCCACGCTCCCGTTCGAGCAGCCCGTCCTCATCGCCGTGGACGCAGTCTCATCACCGAGATGGGGCGGGCCGCTCACGGCGGCGCCCGCGCTACAGGCGTTGAGGACGGCCCACGCGGTCGCGGGGTGGGGCGGAGGGCTCGCGACGGCGCCTGCGTGGCCGGCGTCGAGAATGGCCCGCGCGTCCACACTGTGGGGCAGGGCGCTCGCGGCGGCGCTGTCCCCTCCGTTTCTCCACGCACCCGACCTCCTCCGCTGCCCGATGGCCGCCACCCCGCCATCATCGTGGGACCCATTGTTGCAGCCCCTGCGGCTAGCCTCCTCCATGGGGCCCGCCCCCAAGTGCGGGGCCTCCTGCTCGGCTGCTACGAGCTGGGCCGCTTGCTCGGCCATGGCACCTTCGCCAAGGTCTACCACGCCCGCCACGTCAACACCGGTGAGACCGTCGCCATCAAGGTGCTCGACAAGGAGACGGCCCTCTACAATGGCCTCGTCCCGCACATGAAGCGCGAAACACCGGTGAGACTGTCGCCATCAAGGTGCTCGACAAGGAGAAGGCCCTCTATAATGGCCTCGTCCCGCACATCAAGCGCGAGATCGCCATCCTCCGCCGCGTGCACCACCCCAACGCGGTCCGCCTCTTCAAGGTCATGGCCACCAAGCGCAAGATCTACTTTGTCATGGAGTTCGTCCTCGGTGGGGAGCTTTTCGCGCGCGTCGCCAAGGGTGCTCGTATTTTTCTGAACTTATTCTAGGATTATTTATCAGCGTTGTTCTTTCAGTGTTAGGCGATGATCCTGTCGATAACAAGGTGCCTGTGGTGACTTCGTCAATCTCGAGATATGACGACACAGTCTTTTGGAGGTGCTCATAGGGGTAGGGTTTGTGTACGTGTGTTCATAGGGGTGAGTGTGCGTATTGAGCGTCGGTACTCGTGTAATTCGCAAAAAAAAAGTAATCGGTACCATTTTACTTGTCCAAATGTCATTAGATGTTCTTTTACAATGAAGAGACTATAACCATGCAAGAAACGTCTTTTTCTATCTCATTTTTCCTACAAAGCTGAGCTCTCCGGCTCCATTTCTGTCTACCCGTACAAACGGCCTGTTCGTTTGGGCTTGTCTGGCTTATAAGCCGTACTTTTTCAGCCAACGAATAATACTTTTCTCTCACACCAAATTAGCCAACAGTACTTTCAGCCATGACTTATCAACCAAACAAACTTAAACGAACAGGGCGAAAAAGGAAACACTGAGATCACACATCACAAGGCTGGGTGTCTGTCTCTGCTTTCCAGCCTCAAGCGATGAACAGCACAGAAGAAACTCCTTATTTATTCCTTTTATTATCGCCTGCATACTCTGTTTTGTTCTAGCACCGGAGACAAATATGTCATGTATGGTTTATCGTATTTATCAAATCAAACCTAGCTCCTGCGTTGCTGTCTATATATCGAGGAATTAGTAGCCCAAGCTAGTGTGAAATTACAACGAACTACACAAACACTGCAAAAACATCTTTAATTGGTTATACATACATGTGCTTCCTACAATTGGTGCTTAGCCATTATATTTCCTCTGGTGTTAAAAAAAAATCCTCTGTTGTTGACTCATGTAATTTCACCGGAAACATACTGCCGAAAAAAGAACAGCTAGCTGCATGCATGCCTGTGCCCCGTCTCTGCCTGTATCAGAATTAGAAGCTACACTTGTGTCTGATCTGCTCTCACCTCAGCATCGCTTATCATTCCTTGCTTTTATACCGCTCTGCATTCTACTCACCGCTTTGACATCCTCGCTTACTAGCAATGTTTCGTCCAAGGTCCAACACAGACACGTAAGCCGGACGGCCCATGTCAGCCCAAGTACTGGGAAACCCATTGCACCCTCCGCTGGTCCTGCCCACAACGCCTTGTAGTCTTCCTCTTCGCGGGCGACGACTGCTTTCCCATAACTCTAGCTTAGGACGTCTCAGGCTGATACAAACGTGTCCTGGAGCCCTTGTCGTCTTCGCCGGCAACGACGTCAAGCTGCTTTGGATTACTCATCAGGTATTTTGGCTTTAAGGAGGAGAAGAAACGCGCCGGACGGAGACAGGTGGCACTGGAACTAGTCATCTACCGGCTGCACATCTAACAGCAGTTCTCGCCTCTCCTCCGTCTCCCTGGGCCTGGAGGCGGCCATACACTTGGACTTGGAGTCGTTTCAAGAGACCTGGTTTGCTCGACCGCCGCCGCACAAGAAGTCCCGCAAAGAAATGGGCAAGGAGGAGAAGATGCCCCACCAAGAAAAAGATGAAGGGAATTGAAATCCTGACCCAGGAATTCCTCAAAGCCAAAGGCGGTGACATCAGTGTCATAGATTTGTGGTTGGAACATCTGGGTGTCTGCTGGGACCTCAACATCGCTGATGATTTTCATGCACGGAGCTGGATCCAGGCTCTCGCTAGGATCACCCAGACCATACGTTTCAGGGCGTCGCTCTGTCCCGATTATGACGACGATTCTATGGGCCTGTCCAGTATCCGCGCTGAAGAAGAACAGCAACCTGAGATTGAGACCAGCAGCAAAGACAGTATTCCGCATCTATTCCAGTTCGCACAATTTATCCAAGAAACCATGGTGAAACCGCTTGTTTTTATTGACGTCATAGTCGCTCCAAATGCGAAGATCACTTTACGAGAACAAGTTACTGTTATGAATCGGAGGGTGCTGCAGCTACACGATAAGCTCACTGCCCTTCTCAGTTTGCACAGTACTATGTCCGAGGCATTATCAGCGATCCGATGGCTATTCGGTTCGGAGCACTCCAAAGGAGTTAAAGGATACAAGACAACAAGATAGTCACAAAAGGTGACTAAAGTTGGCCCACACAGGATCACCGGCTCAGGTGAGTCGACGGCTCAGGTTAGTCGACCACTCATCAGTCTTGTCGAACACAGCCGACCACTCCCCGGTCGTGCCGACCATGACGGACATTGTCCAACCACACACTATGGCTAGAGGTAGAACAAGAGAGAGAACAGAGCATACACACAGCAGGGACACCAGCGTTGGCTGGAGCCCTGTATACGGGATGGTAAATCTGAACTCTCTTTGTTGAGTTATAGTGACAAACTATATATACAACTCTACCTATCTAATCCTATTACAGCTGCACTGCTGCAGCAGTGACTAGATAACACAACAAGGCTGACTCTGGCGTCTGCCCCTGCATATGGCTACAGTGCTGCAGGTGAGCTGTTCGGCGCCTGCAACTTACATCGTCTATAGTACCACAGCAGAGGGTTTTTTCGGCGCCGCCTTCCCCTCCTGTGTGTTCAGACAAGGTAGCAGTAGATTATCTAACAATTTTTCTCCTAATCCTACTGCTAACCCTTGAACCCCCTCCATGCCGATCATCTCCTCCAGCTCCGTGAACCGAAGACGTCCGAGCGGCTTGGTGAGGACGTCCGCGAGTTGCCGACCAGTTTCGACGAACTCGATGACGATCTACCCTCCATCGACACAGTCCCTGAGAAAGTGGAACTTCACGTCGATGTGCTTGCTCCGGTTGTGCAGAACCGAATTCTTCGCTAGGGCGATGGCGGGCTGGTTGTCCACCATCAGTGCTGGTGGGTGAGCTTCCACGCCGGCCAGCTCGCCCAGCAGCCGGCGTAGCCACACAACTTGGCACATCGCTGTGGCTGCCGCTACGTATTCTGTCTCGCATGTAGATAGCGTCACCACTTTCTGTTTCAGCGACGGCCATAAAATTGGAGCTGACCTAAGGAAAACGAGCACGCCAGAGGTGCTCCGTCGTCCGTCTATGTCCCCCGCCATGTCTGCATCGCTGAAGACAGTGAGCTGCAGCCTACTTTCACCGGTCTTGTGGAAGACGATCCCCTGATCCACCGTCCCCTTGATGTAGCGCAGTAGCCGCTTCACTGTAGCCCAGTGATCCTCTCTGTGATCCTCCATGAAACGACTGACGTAAACCACGGCGAACGCAATGTCCGGCCTCGTGTGGACTAGGTAGCGCAGACCTCCGACGATGCTCCGGTAGAGTGTTGCATCCACCTTTGCCGTGGTGCTGGCCTTCGTCGGCTTCAGTCGCTCCTCCATCGGAGTTACGCACGGCTTGCACTCAGCCATGCCGCTCCGCTCCAACAGCTTCGAGGCGTACGCGCTCTGACCGAGCGTGAGTGCCTCCCTCCCTTGTCTCACCTCGATGCCAAGGTAGTAGGTGAGCGCCCCGAGATCGCTCATTCAAAAACGAGTCGCCATCTCATGCTTGAAGCTGTTGATGTCCTCCGCACGCGCGCCGGTGACGATCAAGTCGTCCACATACACGCCGATGACGAGCTCTTGCTTCCTCCGTCGCCGCGTGTAGAGCGCGTGCTCGGTTGCACACCGTGTGAACCCAAGCTCGCCCAGCATGGCGTCAAGCTTGGCGTTCCACGCTCACGGGGCTTGCCGTAGCCTATAGAGCGCCTTGCGCAGTCGGAGCACACTGTGCTTCGCTTCCTTGACAACGAAACCCGAAGGTTGCCTGATGAAGACCGTTTTTGCCAGCTCACCGTTGAGGAAGGCCGATTTAACGTCCAAGTGATGGACGAGCTAGTCCTTTGCTGCTGCCAAAGCCAGTAGCAAACGGACAGACTCTATGCGCGCTATCGACGCAAAGACTTCCTCAAAGTCGATGCCCTCGCGTTGTACAAAGCCTTGGGCCACGAGGCGCGCCTTTTGCCTGACAATGGCACCGTGCTCGTCCCGCTTGACCTTGTACACCCACTTTAGGCTGATCGGACGGCATCCTAGAGGTGGATCAACGAGCTGCCAAGTCTTGTTTTCCTCGATCGCCTTCATTTCCTCCAGCATCGTCCGTCGCTAGTTTCCATCGCGCTCGGCTAGCGCGAACGTGGGTGGTTCCTCTGCACTGACGAGTAGCAGCTCTAGGTCATTGAGCAGCCTACCCTCCAGGCCTGAGGGACCTGTGCCATCAATGATGTCGTCTAGCCTGTGGAACCGCACCTCCTCACCTTCGTGGAAGGCATCCACGAACTCAGTGATGTCACTTGGAGGTGAGGCGAACTTGATCGGCATCGATGGAGTTTCCTGTTCCGTCGGAGTGCTCAGCACAACACTTGGAGTGCTCGGCACCCAGATGCATTGCTCGGCACTACTCTTGGACAGCTCGTCACAACTCCTACAGTGCTCGGCACGACTACAAGAGTGCTCAGCCTCAGTCTTGGAGTGGTCGGCACCACTACAGGACCTCTTGGCTCCACCACGGGAGTGCTCGACATTCCTCCAAGAGTGCTCGGCATCCCTCCCGAAGTGCTCGGCATTGCCCTAGGAGTGTTCGGCTCTATCGCTGGAGTGCTCAGCACCCCTCCCGAAGTGCTCGTCACTTCTTCCCCAGCGTCTCCACTCCCGTGGATGACCAAGTGCTCGACGACGAAGGTGCTGGTGAAGCTGTCAGCTTCCCCCGTGCTCGGATTGTTCGAGTCCCAAGCCGCCTTTTTGTCGAATACGACGTCGCGCGAGACAAGCACCTTGTCTCCACGTGGGTCGTAGAGTTGGTACGCCTTGGTACCCTCCGCGTAGCCCAGGAACACCATCGATGTGCTCCTATCCTCCAGCTTGGTGAGGATCGGCTTTGTCTTCCTGACGTGGCCGATGCAGCCGAATGTTTGGAGGAAGGACACGCTCGGCTTCTGCCCATACCAAGCTTCGAACGGTGTTGTGCCCTTCAAGGCCTTGGTGGGAGCGCGGTTGAGGATGAACACCGCAGTGGTCACCGTCTCACCCTAGAACCTTGACGGTATTCCCTTGGCCTTCATCATGGATCGAGCCATGATGACCACCGTCTGGTTCCGTCGCTCCACCACGCCATTCTGTTGTGGCGAATATGGCGCGGTGTGGTGTCGCACCACACCCTGTTCCGCGCAGTACGCAGTGAACTCCACCGAAGTGAATTCGCTGCCCCGATCAGTTCTCAGCACACGGAGCTTCTTGCCGCTCTCGGCCTCCATGCTCATCTTGAACTTCTTGATCGCCGTCGCCACTTTGTCCTTCCTCGTCAGGAGTTGCAACCACATGTAGCGACTGCAGTCATCCACAAGCAGGAGGAAGTACCGCCGACCACCATTTGTGGCTAGCGTGATCGGCCCGTAGAGATCGTCGTGGACGAGCTCGAGAGCGTCCAACGCGCGATACTTGGCCGCCTTTGGGAACGGCAGCCTCCTCTGCTTCCTGGCCAGGCAGCTGTGACATAGCTCGCCTCCATGCTCAATGTGGGGTAGCCCTCGGACCATCTTTCTCCAGCCGACCAAGTGCGTCAAAGCTGAGATGTCCAAACCTGGCATGCCATAGCCACGATTCCTTGGTGTGCCTTGCCGCTAGGCACAACAGCTGCTCTACCTTCAGGTCGAGTAGGTACAACCGGTTCTAGGACCTCTTTACCTTGGCAAGAAGTCTCTGCTCCTGGTCCCTGATCCTAAGGACACCATCCTTGATCAGTACCTTGCTCCGACGCTCATCCAGCTGGCCAATGCTGATGATGCTTGAACGCACCTGCGGGATTTAATATACATCCGTTAGCGCGCGGTGCTCCCTGTTCTAGCACCTGAAGATAATGGTGCCGTTCCCTCAGATTGCTACCCTTGAGCCGTCACTAAACTTCACCGTACCGGTAACATTGTCGTCGATCTCGGAGAAGGCTTCCTTGGAGCCCGTCATGTGGTTGCTGGCACCAGAGTCTAGGTACCACTGCTGCTCCTGGTCGGTGCCCACACGTCCGAGGTGAACTTGGGCGTGCGGTTCGTCGAGGTTTATAGCCTTCAGGGCTTTCCCAGACCCTTCCACCGTCATCGCCTCTACCTTCTCCTCGGCCTCGATGTCGTGCAATGCACAGAACGTTGCCATCAGGATAGTAGCCTCATCCTCATCATTGGCTTGCACCAGATGAGCCTCAGCCTTCTTCTACTGCTTGCGATGTGGGCACTCCCATGCCCAATGGCCCATCTTCCCGTAGCACCGACAGGCGTTGGGGTCGACCTGCTTCTTCTTTCCCGAAGAAGCCTTGTCACGGCGCTTGCCATCGCCACCACGACTGGAGGAGGCTACCCCAGAGTTTCTCCGAGCTGTCCACTCCTCCTCTGTCAGCAGCAGCTTGCCGGAGTCCTTCGTTGCTGTTGCCAGCTCCAGACGCTCGTCCACCGCCCACAGACGGCCTGTCACGTCCTCAATGGTGAGGGTGGACAAGTCCAGCATCGTCTTTATAGAGAGAGCGATCTGGATGTACTTTGCCGGCACGGAGTGCAGGTACTTGGAGATCGCCTCCTCCTCGTCGATGGAGACGCCGTGGCTCTTCAGCTTGCTGATGAGCGTCTACAAGTGGAGGGAGAAGTCCTCCACCGATTCACCATCCTTGAAGTTGAGGTTGGCGTACTCCTGCTTTAGAAGTTGGGCCGTCGCCTTCTTTGCGTGGTCAAAACCGACGCTCATCACCGCAATGGCCTCCCACGCCTCCTTAGCAGAGCTTTTCGCCCCCAAGGGCTCCCTATACTCCGCCGGTACAACAGCGAGGATAGCCTCCAACGTGACATGTCGTCTTCTTCATTTTCGGTGTCCTTGTCAACAGTATTCCAGAGTCGTTGGGCTCTGAGCTTGACATTCATGGTCACCGACCACTCCCCATAGTTTATGCGAGTCAGCGTCGGCCAACTGGTACCGCTGACCTCCCGTACCGTGCGAACAACGACCTCCTGTCGTGGCTGGGTAGCCATAACAGTGCCGCTGTTGTCACCCATCTCTGAACCGTTCATCATTGCCAACAGTGCCGCTGGGCAGCCACAAAACTTGAAGCACTATAAAAATTAAAATCTAGTACGTGGATCTAGATCAGTAAATACAACAGTGTTCTAGGTTTAGATATGCATGTGCTATTACGGATCCAAGGGTTTCCCTCCTAGATCTACTGCTAGAGATCCTAATTGTATTCAACAATGGTATCGGAGCCAGTCTATCTAGTACGTGGATCTAGATCAGTAAATACAATCGAAAGAAACCCAAAGATGTTGGCCCGATTTTGAATCGGATCAAGAAAGAGAAAACCTAACCCTAACAGAAAGGGGACGGTCATTAGGGGCTTCGGCCGACATAGGTTTCGGTTGAAACCTAACCTCGATCCCTTCAGATCTGAGAAAGCTTGAAGGTTCGGATGAAGAACATCTAACCCTAACTCTAGAGAGCTCGGGAAAAGGAAAGAAAGAACCGATTTCAAATCGGGGGAAAAAGAAAACAGTGGCCATCCCAACCCTAACCCTAACCCTAATCGGCAAATCGGGCCAAATCCGAACAAACGAATCAATCAAAAGAAAGAGGAAGAAAGGAAAGGGGATGGCCTACCTCGGCGTCTGCGCGGCACTGCAGTCACGCCGGCGCGCGGGGAAAAGAAAGGCCGGCCAGGGGGGCACGGCTCGCCGGGATCCGGCCACAGGGGCGCCGCGGCCAGGCCGCTTGACGGCGGCGCGCTCACCCGCTGGGGAGCGCGCACGCCGGCGAGGGGGCCGGCGACGGCGCCAGGGCTCCACCGATTCGCCGTCCGCTTGAGTCGCTCGGTGACTGACTGAGGGAGAGCTGTGAGGCGAAGAGAAAGAGAAAGAATGAGGGCTATGGTTCAGGGAGCGACGGCGTTCGCTGGTTTTGATCCAGCGATATTGAAGGCCAACCGTCCGATCGGCGCGAGTGGCTGAGATCAATTGGGCCAGCGCCGCAGCCTAGGCGGGATAGGGCGCAAGGCCGATTTCCCGGCCCTGGCCCAGGTTGCGGCCTGGGCGCGGGGGAGCGTGCGCCACGCGGCTGGGCCGCGGGCAGCTGGGCCGGTTGCGCTGCTCTGGGCCGAAATGGCCAAACACAATGAAATGATTTCATTTTTTATTTTCCAGAAATTTTTGATTCATATTTGATAAATTCGAACTGAATTTTGATGTTGAAATTTGTACAATTTTGATCTAACGTCAATTTTGTTCAGAGAATAGTAAAGTGCAGTAAAAGTTTCTGAAAAATAGAATTAAAAGATTTATTAAAGTTTCTGCTGCGTACTTAAAAACTGTTGCTTTCATTATTAAATTCGAACTAACGGGAGAATTTAATTTTGAAACATAGATAATTTTTACAGTTATTATAATGTTGTTATTATTCTGACCAACGTTGATTAATAGCAATATTATAATATTGATGTTATTATGGTTTTTTTTGTTATGCATTATTTCTATTTCTGCCATCGCCACCGCGGCTGGAGGAGGCTACCCCAGAGTTTCTCCGAGCTGCCCGCTCCTCCTCTGTCAGCAGCAGCTTGCCGGTGTCCTTCGTTGCTGTTGCCAGCTCCAGATGCTCGTCCACCGCCAGTAGACGGCCTGTCACATCCTCAATGGTGAGGGTGGACAAGTCCAGCATCGTCTCTATAGAGAGAGCGATCTGGTTGGACACTAGGAATTTTCAACTTCTTGATGAACCTGATATGATTACATGGATGTTTACAAACAATGGAAATTTTTCAGTAGAAACTCTATACAATGCTATTTTTGTTAATGATGCTAGCCCTTTTAAGATCACATGGAAGGGTAAATTCCAGCTAAAATAAAAGTTTTTCTATCTCTGGTTAAAAATGCTATATTAACTAAAGGGTTTTGCTAGGGTACCCCTAAATAACTGTGGACCATCGATCTAGATATGACCATAATCACATATTACCTCCTAAGAGGTAATAGGATAAATAGTTTTATTTACTTTGAGAAATAGGAAAGCAAGTAACATTTTAAGTAAAATATCTATCAATTAGATCTAACATGCATATGCAACAGCTTGAGGCATGCATTTGTATGGATGGTTCCTAGCATGACATGTAATGTATTTTATGTCAACGTTAGCTGTACCTATACGGTGAGTTGTATTTTTGTCTAGTGGTGACAAAATTAGAGGTGTGCTTTAATTATTTACCTAAAAAAATTGGATCATTGTAACACCCTGTGTTTTGCATCATAATAAAAACCACTAAAAGTTTGAAATTTTTCAAATTTACAACAAATTAATACTTTGACTATTTATTTTCTGTAAAACCGTCCTGAAAATATATTTTCCAAAACCCTTGCATCTAAATACATCATGAGCATTTAGGATAAAATGTTGGAATGATTGTTTGGAATGCTTGATTGCTTGATTGTATGATTGTTTGCTCTAGAATTTATTTGGCACTAAATAATTTTCCTTGGCAAATTCCCCTTGACATTTTCCACCTAAATAATCTCCTTGACCTCTCCCTTGCTTCTCCAAGTTATCCACATTTCAAATCCCCTAGAATTCAAATCCAAATATACTCAAATGTACTTAGTTCATTTTCTAGGAAAAATAAAAGGCATTGCATAAAGGGAAAATGATCTCGGGCTCAATCTCCTTCCCTCCCTTCTCTCTGGCCCGCAGGCGCGGCCCATCTCTCCCCCTCTCCTCCCCCGCCTAGGCCGGCCCCGGTCGCACCGGCTCAATCGGCACACAAGCCCAGCAGGAGCAGCCCAACCCCATTCCCATCCTCTTACTGACGTAGCGATCCCGCGGTCAGCCACTTCTCCCACGCTGACATGTGGACCCTAGGCGTCAGCATCGTCTTGCTCCTAGGAACAACGACGTGAATACCGCGTTGACTACCCATTGCCATGGTCATGTTGCTGCTCCCTCGCCTCGCACGAAGGGATAAGGATGAGAGCTTCACCTCGTACCCCACCGAAGTCTCTCAAAACTGCGCGCTCCCTCTCTCCCCCTTATCTCCACCGCCACGTGGCCGCTCCCGAGCGCTCGACTGTTGCCACCGCCATGGACGTGCTCTGGTTCCCGCTCACCTCCAGCCAAGCAACGGATAAGGTCACACTGTGCGCAACCGTCTTAGGATTCGAACGCGTGCGCGGGAAAGGAGGAAACTTGGCCCACGCGAAACCGAGGCGCGCGGCGAGAAATATCTCGTCTGCGCAAACCGACTTTCGACGCCTATAAATAGGCCCAAATGTTGCCCCTCCGCTTCAACCAGCAGAGCCACGAGCTTCGCCTAGTTTAGGAACACACCGTATCCCCTCCATTTCCCCTCCTCCCTGTTAGAGTGATCTCCCAACCAATAAGCCTAACGGCCTATTGGGCCTTGGTCACGCGCCCTGATCGGGGGCGCCCAACCCTACATGGTTGGTGGGCCCCCGTCGCACTACACTATATATAGAGGTGGGGGCCGGCGGCTCGAGGTACGAGGTTCGCCGTGAGCCGCAAACCCCACTGACAAACCCTAGACCGATCTAAGAGGGCGCGTAGCCAGCGACGGGAAGCTCTACTCCACCCGTCATCACTGCTACGCTGTCCGTCTACACTGCATCGACATCCGTGCAACCTCTACTCCACCCGTCGCTGCCCGTGTGCTGCCTCCATCACCGAAGCTGAGATGGCCAGCTCAACCGTGACTCCCTCCGAGGGCTCAGGTTCAACACCAGCACCCTTACCCTATCTCCCTCTCGGTGTAGTGTTCTAGGTTTAGATATGCATGTGCTATTATGGATCCAAGGGTTTCCCTCCTAGATCTACTGCTAGAAATCCTAATTGTATTCTACAATGGTATCGGAGCCAGTCTATCTAGTACGTGGATCTAGATCAGTAAATACAATCGAAAGAAACCCAAAGATGTTGGTCTGATTTTGAATCGGATCAAGAAAGAGAAAACCTAACCCTAACAAAAAGGGGACGGTCATTAGGGGCTTCGGCCGACATAGGTTTCGGTTGAAACCTAACCTCGATCCCTTTGGATCTGAGAAAGCTTGAAGGTTCGGATGAAGAACACCTATCTCTAACTCTAGAGAGCTCGGGAAAAGGAAAGAAAGAACCAATTTCAAATCGGGGGAAAAAGAAAACAGTGGCCATCCCAACCCTAACCCTAACCCTAATCGGCAAATCGGGCCAAATCCGAACAAACGAATCAATCAAAAGAAAGAGGAAGAAAGGAAAGGGGATGGCCTACCTCGGCGTCTGCGCGGCACTGCAGTCACGCCAACGCGCGGGGAAAAGAAAGGCCAGCCAGGGGGGCACGGCTCGCCGGGATCCGGCCACAGGGGCGCCGCGGCCAGGCCGCTTGACAGCGGCGCGCTCACCCGCTGGGGAGCGCGCACGCCGGCGAGGGGGCCGGCGACGGCGCCAGGGCTCCACCGATTCGCCGTCCGCTTGAGTCGCTCGGTGACTGACTGAGGGAGAGCTGTGAGGCGAAGAGAAAGAGAAAGAATGAGGGCTATGGTTCAGGGAGCGACGGCGTTCGCTGGTTTTGATCCAGCGATATTGAAGGCCAACCGTCCGATCGACGCGAGAGGCTGAGATCAATTGGGCCAGCGCCGCAGCCCAGGCGGGATAGGGCGCAAGGCCGATTTCCCGGCCCAGGCCCAGGTTGCGGCCTGGGCGCGGGGGAGCGCGCGCCACGTGGCTGGGCCGCGGGCAGCTGGGCCGGTTGCGCTGCTCTGGGCCGAAATGGCCAAACACAGTGAAATGATTTCATTTTTTATTTTCCAGAAATTTTTGATTCATATTTGATAAATTCGAACTGAATTTTGATGTTGAAATTTGTACAATTTTGATCTAACGTCAATTTTGTTCAGAGAATAGTAAAGTGCAGTAAAAGTTTCTGAAAAATAGAATTAAAAGATTTATTAAAGTTTTCGCTACGTACTTAAAAACTGTTGCTTTCATTATTAAATTCGAACTAACGGGAGAATTTAATTTTGAAACATAGATAATTTTTACAGTTATTATAATGTTGTTATTATTCTGACCAACGTTGATTAATAGCAATATTATAATATTGATGTTATTATGGTTTTTTTTGTTATGCATTATTTCTATTTCTGCCATCGCCACCGCGGCTGGAGGAGGCTACCCCGGAGTTTCTCCGAGCTGCCCGCTCCTCCTCTGTCAGCAGCAGCTTGCCGGTGTCCTTCGTTGCTGTTGCCAGCTCCAGACGCTCGTCCACCGCCAGTAGACGCCCTGTCACGTCCTCAATGGTGAGGGTGGACAAGTCCAGCATCGTCTCTATAGAGAGAGCGATCTGGTTGGACACTAGGAATTTTCAACTTCTTGATGAACCTGATATGATTACATGGATGTTTACAAACAATGGAAATTTTTCAGTAGAAACTCTATACAATGCTATTTTTGTTAATGATGCTAGCCCTTTTAAGATCACATGGAAGGGTAAATTCCAGCTAAAATAAAAGTTTTTCTATCTCTGGTTAAAAATGCTATATTAACTAAAGGGTTTTGCTACGGTACCCCTAAATAACTGTGGACCATCGATCTAGATATGACCATAATCACATATTACCTCCTAAGAGGTAATAGGATAAATAGTTTTATTTACTTTGAGAAATAGGAAAGCAAGTAACATTTTAAGTAAAATATCTATCAATTAGATCTAACATGCATATGCAACAGCTTGAGGCATGCATTTGTATGGATGGTTCCTAGCATGACATGTAATGTATTTTATGTCAACGTTAGCTGTACCTATACGGTGAGTTGTATTTTTGTCTAGTGGTGACAAAATTAGAGGTGTGCTTTAATTATTTACCTAAAAAAATTGGATCATTGTAACACCCTGTGTTTTGCATCATAATAAAAACCACTAAAAGTTTGAAATTTTTCAAATTTACAACAAATTAATACTTTGACTATTTATTTTCTGTAAAACCGTCCTAAAAATATATTTTCCAAAACCCTTGCATCTAAATACATCATGAGCATTTAGGATAAAATGTTGGAATGATTGTTTGGAATGCTTGATTGCTTGATTGTATGATTGTTTGCTCTAGAATTTATTTGGCACTAAATAATTTTCCTTGGCAAATTCCCCTTGACATTTTCCACCTAAATAATCTCCTTGACCTCTCCCTTGCTTCTCCAAGTTATCCACATTTCAAATCCCCTAGAATTCAAATCCAAATATACTCAAATGTACTTAGTTCATTTTCTAGGAAAAAGAAAAGGCATTGCATAAAGGGAAAATGATCTCGGGCTCAATCTCCTTCCCTCCCTTCTCTCTGGCCCGCAGGCGCGGCCCATCTCTCCCCCTCTCCTCCCCCGCCTGGGCCGGCCCCGGTCGCACCGGCTCAATCGGCACACAAGCCCAGCAGGAGCAGCCCAACCCCATTCCCATCCTCTTACTGACGTAGCGATCCCGCGGTCAGCCACTTCTCCCTCGCTGACATGTGGACCCTAGGCGTCAGCATCGTCTTGCTCCTAGGAACAACGACGTGAATACCGCGTTGACTACCCATTGCCATGGTCATGTTGCTGCTCCCTCGCCTCGCACGAAGGGATAAGGATGAGAGCTTCACCTCGTACCCCACCGAAGTCTCTCGAAACTGCGCGCTCCCTCTCTCCCCCTTATCTCCACCGCCACGTGGCCGCTCCCGAGCGCTCGACTGTTGCCACCGCCATGGACGTGCTCTGGTTCCCGCTCACCTCCAGCCAAGCAACGGATAAGGTCACACTGTGCGCAACCGTCTTAGGATTCGAACGCGTGCGCGGGAAAGGAGGAAACTTGGCCCACGCGAAACCGAGGCGCGCGGCGAGAAATATCTCGTCTGCGCAAACCGACTTTCGACGCCTAT
The DNA here is from genome assembly GCF_019320115.1 of Miscanthus floridulus. Classification (NCBI taxonomy): domain Eukaryota; kingdom Viridiplantae; phylum Streptophyta; class Magnoliopsida; order Poales; family Poaceae; genus Miscanthus; species Miscanthus floridulus. Next base: position 107,640,778 of record NC_089598.1, read on the forward strand.
AAATAGGCCCAAATGTTGCCCCTCCGCTTCAACCAGCAGAGCCACGAGCTTCGCCTAGTTTAGGAACACACCGTATCCCCTCCATTTCCCCTCCTCCCTGTTAGAGTGATCTCCCAACCAATAAGCCTAACGGCCTATTGGGCCTTGGTCACGCACCCTGATCGGGGGCGCCCAACCCTACATGGTTGGTGGGCCCCCGTCGCACTATGCTATATATAGAGGTGGGGGCCGGCGGCTCGAGGTACGAGGTTCGCCGTGAGCCGCAAACCCCACTGACAAACCCTAGACTGATCTAAGAGGGCGTGTAGCCAGCGACGGGAAGCTCTACTCCACCCGTCATCACTGCTACGCTGTTCGTCTACACTGCATCAACATCCATGCAACCTCTACTCCACCCGTTGCTGCCCATGTGCTGCCTCCATCACCGAAGCTGAGATGGCCAGCTCAACCGTGACTCCCTCCGAGGGCTCAGGTTCAACACTAGCACCCCTACCCTATCTCCCTCTCGGTGTAGTGTTCTAGGTTTAGATATGCATGTGCTATTACGGATCCAAGGGTTTCCCTCCTAGATCTACTGCTAGAAATCCTAATTGTATTCTACAATGGTATCGGAGCCAGTCTATCTAGTATGTGGATCTAGATCAGTAAATACAATCGAAAGAAACCCAAAGATGTTGGTCCAATTTTGAATCGGATCAAGAAAGAGAAAACCTAACCCTAACAAAAAGGGGACGGTCATTAGGGGCTTCGGCCGACATAGGTTTTGGTTGAAACCTAACCTCGATCCCTTTGGATCTGAGAAAGCTTGAAGGTTCGGATGAAGAACACCTATCTCTAACTCTAGAGAGCTCGGGAAAAGGAAAGAAAGAACCAATTTCAAATCGGGGGAAAAAGAAAACAGTGGCCATCCCAACCCTAACCCTAACCCTAATCGGCAAATCGGGCCAAATCCGAACAAACGAATCAATCAAAAGAAAGAGGAAGAAAGGAAAGGGGATGGCCTACCTCGGCGTCTGCGCGGCACTGCAGTCACGCCAACGCGCGGGGAAAAGAAAGGCCGGCCAGGGGGGCACGGCTCGCCGGGATCCGGCCACAGGGGCGCCGCGGCCAGGCCGCTTGACGGCGGCGCGCTCACCCACTGGGGAGCGCGCACGCCGGCCAGGGGGCCGGCGACGGCGCCAGGGCTCCACCGATTCGCCGTCCGCTTGAGTCGCTCGGTGACTGACTGAGGGAGAGCTGTGAGGCGAAGAGAAAGAGAAAGAATGAGGGCTATGGTTCAGGGAGCGACGGCGTTCGCTGGTTTTGATCCAGCGATATTGAAGGCCAACCGTCCGATCGGCGCGAGCGGCTGAGATCAATTGGGCCAGCGCCGCAGCCCAGGCGGGATAGGGCGCAAGGCCGATTTCCCGGCCCAGGCCCAGGTTGCGGCCTGGGCGCGGGGGCGCGCACGCCACGCGGCTGGGCCGCGGGCAGCTGGGCCGGTTGCGCTGCTCTGCGCCGAAATGGCCAAACACAATGAAATGATTTCATTTTTTATTTTCTAGAAATTTTTGATTCATATTTGATAAATTCGAACTGAATTTTGATGTTGAAATCTGTACAATTTTGATCTAATGTCAATTTTGTTCAGAGAATAGTAAAGTGCAGTAAAAGTTTCTAGAAAATAGAATTAAAAGATTTATTAAAGTTTCTGCTGCGTACTTAAAAACTGTTGCTTTCATTATTAAATTCGAACCAACGGGAAAATTTAATTTTGAAACATAGATAATTTTTACAGTTATTATAATGTTGTTATTATTCTGACCAACATTGATTAATAGCAATATTATAATATTGATGTTATTATGGTTTTTTTTGTTATGCATTATTTCTATTTCTGCCCAACAGTGATGTAGATTTAATGTATAAAATAATTGTATGTTTTAATTTTGACCAACGTTAAACTAAGGCATGCAATTATTGTTGTTATTATTTGTGTTCTCACACTATTTGAATTGTGTTTTCAGGAGGATACAACTTGATGAGTTGTATCGAAGAGATCCCCACTCTAAAAGGTGATAACTATATTGAGTGGAAGAAAAAGATAGACCTGGCTTTCATCCTCGCTGAGGTGGATTGGGTTGTCACCACACCGTGCCCCAGAGAACCTGTGGCACCGGTGAGAGAGACAGATGAGACTGATGCTACATGGCAGAACAGAGAGCGGGACTTTGCTCCCGTAAAGATGTCTTTTGACCTCGAAAACAGAAAGTGGGTCACAGCCAATAAGAAATGCTTGGCTGTGATAAAGAATACAATTGAGCCTGCAATAGTGGGCTCAATTCCAGACTGTGACACGGTCACAGAGTACCTAGAAAGAATAAAGAGTCAGTTCACTGGCTCTTCAAAGACATATGCAACCCAGCTGATCAAGCAGCTGGTAACAGAAAGGTACTTTGGTGGCGGCAGTGGTATTAGAGAGCAATCTGGCATCTAAGCTCAAACCAATAGATTTGGCACTCAAGGATGAGTTTCTTATCCATTTGATTTTTGCTTCTTTGCCCAAAGAATTTGACACCTTTGTTGTTAATTACAACATACAGCCTGAAAAATGAGATTTAGAAAAGCTCATAGCCATGTGTGTGCAGGAGGAGGAAAGAATAAAAGTTTCACAAGGTGGTACTGTCAACTACCTAAAAGATAAGAAAAAGAACTATAATAACAGTTCTTCCTCCAAGTCATCTGGAAAGGGTCCCATGCAACAATCTCAGAACAAGCAATTCCCAGTGGATAAAGACCAGTGTCTCTACTGCAAGAAGACAGGACATTATAAAAAGAATTGTCCCGAGTTCTTAAAGATGATTATGAAAAATAAAGGTGAGAACATCATTATATTTGTAAATGAATCCTTGTATGTAAAGTTTTCAAAATCTACTTGGTGGATTGATTCAGGTGCAACTATTCATGTTGCTAATTCATTACAGGGATTCCGTTCGATGAGAACTTTGCAAAGAAGCGAAAGTTTCATTAAAGTTGCAAATGGAGTACAAGCAGATGTTGAGGCCATTGGCGATCTTCCTCTAGAGCTTGCTGATGGCTTCATACTTTTCTTAGAGATGTTCTTTATGTACCTTCTTTGCAAAGAAACTTGATTAGTGTATCAAAGTTGGACCATGATGGTTATGATTGTTATTTTGGAAATGGCAAATGTCAGATATTGTTTAATAATAAATGTGTTGGTCTTGCCTTCCGACAAGACGAGCTTTATTTGTTATCACTTCGTGAAAATGTGAATTCCGTATGTGATGTGAATGAAAATGTATCCTCATCGAACAATGGAAACAGAAAACGAAAGAGAGCTCATGATGCGTTGTCGAAATTATGGCACTGTCGTTTAGGCCATATTTCGAGGGGGAGAATAGAAAGACTAGTTAAGAATGATATTCTTCCTCCATTAGAGCTCTCAGATTTAGAACAATGTAGAGATTGCATAAAAGGAAAGTATGTAAAGAAAATTAAGAAAGATGCAAAACGAAGCGCAGGAATTCTACAGATTATTCACACAGACATATGTGGTCCTTTTCCTGTGAAAAGTGTGGATGGTTATGATTCATTCATAACATTCACAGACGATTACTCTTGCTTTGGCTATATTTATCCAATTAAAGAAAGAACAGAAGCGTTGGATAAATTCAAAATATTTAAAGCAGAAGTTGAAAATCAGCATGATTTAAAGATTAAGATAGTCAGGTCTGACCGTGGGGGAGAGTACTACGGTCGGCATACTCCATATGGATAAGTTCCTGGACCTTTTGCAAGGTTCTTACAGGAGAATGGTATAGTCGCCCAGTATTCAACACCGGGCGAACCTCAGCAGAATGGAGTAGCTGAAAGGCATAACCGTACCCTGATGGATATGGTGCGTAGTATGATAAGTTACTCCACTTTACCGATGAGTCTGTGGATGGAGGCGTTAAAAACCGCCATTCATATTCTCAATAGAGTACCAAGTAAGTCGGTGCCCAAAACACCGTATGAGTTGTGGATAGGAAGAGTACCCTCACTTAACCACTTGCATGTGAGGGGGAGCCCTGCTGAGGCTAAAGTTTTTAACCCAAACATTGGGAAGCTAGATCCCAAAACAGTGAGTTGCCATTTCATTGGCTACCCAGAAAAGTCAAAAGGTTTTCGTTTCTACTGTCCTAACAGACATACAAAGTTTATGGAAACGAGACACGCTGTCTTCCTAGAGAATGAAATGATTTGGGGGAGCATGGTAGCTCGAGAAATTGACCTTGAAGAGAAGCGGGTGTATGCACCCACTCTGATCATTCATGAGCCATTTTTCTCACTACCTGCTGTTACTGCACCGATAGTACAAGACACTGTGGTGCCAGCACCTATTGTTATCCCGCCTGTGGCAACAATGAATGATGATGAGGAGCCTGTTCCTCAGGATCCTATAAAAACTATTGCCACACATGAGGGGGAGCAACAACAGCCTCAAACAGAAAATGTGCCAAATGAGGAGGCCCCTAGAAGGTCTCAAAGAGTTAGAAAATCAGCTATTCCTGCTGATTATGAAGTGTACAACACTGAAGAATTTCAAATGGAGGATGATCCCACCTCATTTGAAGAAGCCATAAAAAGTGATCATTCATCAAAGTGGCTTGAGGCCATGGAAGATGAGATGAGATCAATGAATGCAAATAAAGTTTGGGATTTGGAGATAATTCCTAAAGGAGCCAAAACAGTATGCTGTAAATGGGTCTACAAAACAAAACTTGACTCTCAAGGGAATATAGAGAGATATAAAGCCCGACTTGTGGCAAAAGGCTTTACACAAAGAGAAGGGATTGATTACAATGAGACCTTTTCTCCAGTCTCATGTAAGGATTCCTTCAGAATCATAATGGCATTAGTGGCACATTATGATTTAGAATTACATCAGATGGATGTAAAGACGGCATTTCTCAACGGAGACTTAGAAGAAAATGTTTACATGACACAACCGAAAGGTTTTGTCATGGAAGAAAAAGAATGTTTGGGATGCCGCCTAAAAAAATCCATTTATGGATTAAAACAAGCTTCAAGACAGTGGTACTTGAAGTTTGATCAGACGATAAAGAATTTTGGGTTTAAAGATAATGTTGAGGACAATTGTGTGTACGCAAAGTTTAAGAATGGGAAGTTTATCTTCCTTATCCTGTATGTGGATGATATCTTACTTGCTAGTAGTGATGTCAGTCTACTACTGGAAACAAAGAAGTTTTTGTCCTCAAAATTTGATATGAAAGATCTTGGTGAAGCTTCGTTCGTTCTAGGGATCGAGATTCACCGAGATAGAAGTAAAGGGGTATTAGGACTGTCACAAAAAGGCATACATAGAAAAAGTCTTAAAGAAATTCAGTATGCACAAATGTAGTCCCTCACCTGCTCCTATAGTCAAGGGCGACAGATATGGGGATTTTCAATGCCCCAGGAACCAATATGAGATCGATCAAATGAAAGTGGTTCCATATGCTTCAGCTGTCGGAAGCTTGCAATATGCTCAAGTGTGTACGCGCCCTGACTTGGCATTTGTTACCGGGTTACTTGGCAGATTCCAGAGCAATCCTAAAATAGAACACTGGAAATTGGTAAAGAAAGTCTTGCGTTATTTGCAAGGAACGAAAGGCCTCATGATGACGTATAGAAGATCTGATTCACTCTATATAGTGGGATATTCAAATTCTGATTATGCGGGAGATAATAGAAAATCCACGTCTGGATATGTGTTTACTCTCGCAGGGGGAGCTATTTCATGGAAAAGCTCAAAGCAAACCGTCACTACATTGTCCACAATGTATGCCGAGTTTGTAGCATGTTATGAGGCAACGAGGCAGGTGAACGGGTTACAGAAGTTCATACCCGGTTTGAAGGTGGTTGACGACATCAATAGACCACTGAAGTTATACTGCAATAATAATCCAGCAGTATAGTATGCTCACAACAATAGGTCAAGTGGTGCTGCCAAACACATTGACATAAAGTATTATGTTGTGAAGGATAAAGTCCGGGATCAAATGATAAGTCTTGAGCATATAAGTACCGAAAAGATGCTCGCGGATCCGCTTACAAAAGGCTTACCACCCAACGTGTTCAGAGAACATGTAGCCGGCATGGGTTTAAGGGAAAGCCTATGATTCCTGGACTATAAAGGGCCCAAAAGTTAAAGTAACTATTTCAGATCAGAGACGTGCATTGTAGCTGTTAAATCTATCGGCGATTGACCGTGACGATGAGACATGCTCTATGCATCATCTGTGAAGAAATGAGTAAGGATAAAATGATTGAAGTTTAAAGTTTAAAGATAAAAGTAATAGTGAGATCAAGGGGGAGAATGTTAGAGTGATCTCCCAACCAATAAGCCTAACGGCCTATTGGGCCTTGGTCATGCGCCCTGATCGGGGGCGCCCAACCCTACATGGTTGGTGGGCCCCCGTCGCACTACGCTATATATAGAGGTGGGGGCCGGCGGCTCGAGGTACGAGGTTCGCTGTGAGCCACAAACCCCACCGACAAACCCTAGACCGATCTAAGAGGGCGCGCAGCCTATGACGGGAAGCTCCGCTGACTTTGCCGTCATCACTGCTACGCCGTCCGTCTGCACTGCATCGACATCCATGCAACCTCTACTCCACCCATCGCTGCCCGTGTGCTGCCTCCATCACCGAAGCTAAGATGGCCAGCTCAACCGCGACTCCCTCTAAGGGCTCAGGTTCAACACCAGCACCCTTACCCTATCTCCCTCTCGGTGTAGTGTTCTAGGTTTAGATATGCATGTGCTATTATGGATCCAAGGGTTTCCCTCCTAGATCTACCGCTAGAGATCCTAATTGTATTCAACACTCCCCTCTTCTTCTGAGCACCAGCTCAAATTCCCCCAAATCAGCCACCATGGCCGCCATTGGAGCCGAGCTCCGAGCTCTCCTCTAGTGGTCCACCATAAGTGGATAGGAGTAGCCAGCTAGTTCCTAGACCCCTCCTCTACCACCTCCACCGGTTACTGGCCCTCTAGTTCTACGGTCTGCCTCCGTGAGGAGCCATCGCTGAGCCGCCATTACCAACGCTCGACGCTGGCAAGGCACGGATGGACTAAGACAGCCCTCGCTACGCGCTCACTAGTGCACGGAGGCCACGCGACGCCCTCCCTTGTTCACTGGAACGTTCTGGAAGAACATCTACTCAACACTGAACTACCGCAATCACCCTGGTGAGCCGCCATCGTCATTACAGGCGCTTATGACCACTGGGAACCCTCTCAGTCACTGTGGAATCCCGTTACGAACTCCGGCCACTGGGTAGCACCAAACGCCAGCCAAGGACGACGATGGCGACACCAACTCCGGTGAGCCCCACCCTCTCCCCTGTTTCCGTCGTTGCACCACTCGTCGCCGTCGTTGCCGTTCCGTCGCCGTCCCTCCTCCATCCCTCACTCTCCCTCTGGTCCGTGGGCCCAAGACATAATGGCGTCCACGCCCGTCAGATGAGTGGGAATAGAGATGGCCTATGTGTCAACGACTCGTAACATCGACACACGGACCCCACGCGGTAGTAACTCTGCTCCCCTCTTCTCTTCTTCTGTGGACTCAGTCCACGTCAACCAGTGAGAAAGAGGAGCGAGTCCACGGCACAGTATAGACCCCGTGCATAGCACAGTGCCAGCAGCTGAGCCCCGCCAACCCTGGGCCGCGCGTCATCCTCTTAGCCGAGGAGAAAATACTGAGCACACCCGAACAGTGTACAAGGAGGAGTGAAAACTCATTTTCCTTACATCGGAAATTTCCCAGAAAATTTCTAAATAAACTAGGTACACCCCAGATCCTACCCAAGCACTTTCATACCATTTCCATTATTCCAATTTCCAGAAATATTTTCCAAACTATATTCCACATATTCCTTTCTTAGTAAAATCTTTGATAATCATATCTTCTCCATCCTAAATCCAAATTACTTGATTCCTCCACAAAAAATCTTCTAAATTCAAACTCTACTTATTCATACCCTTATTCTATTATTTGGTGCCCATTTAAATTCTAGTTTGATTGTTTTTCCTTTCCTATATTTAAATTAATACTAACTATAGTAGTACACTTCACCGTAGCAGTAGCTAACCCCGTATATTCGCATATGTGTATGCACCATGACACCTACTCGAATATATCCACACCCATTCACCTAAAATAATAAGATATATTTACATACATGGACATGCCCGAGTATAGGTACCTGGGTGTATGCCTATGTATGGTTAACTTCACAACTCCCTCTTCATTTTAACTAATCTGAGGCACATACATATGCATGTGCGTATGTGCCACTAACCCAGTGGACCTGTAGAAGTCAGACGAGTCATCTATGATGACTTAGTCAGGCTTTCTCTTTCAGGTTCACATAATGGTGTAACCTAATAATAATGTGGTTTGATTTTCCATCATACCAACCCACCACCTTAACCTAACCCATAGAAACCATACCCTATGGATGGAATCCCTTCATCCAAATCTTATTTCAAGTTGACATAATAGTGATAGTCTTAGCTAACAACCCATCACCCAATTGGACTAACCCATCTAGGACTATTTCTTTCACTTTGATTGCTTATGCTTGTTTTACATGCCTTGCTTGTTATTTTCCTTGTTTGTTTTTTTCTTGCCTGTCGACGCTAGACCATGTAGGATAGAAGACATGGAGAGAACCCGATGGAGTCCAGGAGACAGGAGCAGGAGACAGAGGAATCAGAGAAGGACATAATCATCAGCAATTGGAGGCAAGCCCTAACCCCCACCTATCCCTTTTCCACCACTTCATTTACCATCTCTTGACTACTCCCCTTCTACCATCACCACATCTTGCTCGCCTCCACCATAAACCTCTCTCCACTTTCCATCTCCACTAATTAATAAACTTAACTTATATTACTTAAATCCTCTTTGTGAATTAACAAACCTATGAGCTCGATTGTTATAATGTGATTAATGATGAATATGATAAATGTTTATCTTGATATGTTATGAGCTCCATGATTTGAATGAACCTATGGATAATAATTGTGGAACTTAAAATTGGTGAATCTGAACTAGATAACGACAGGGGGCGAGTGAGGGGTAACTTCTGTGGTACAAGTTACCTTGGCGGGATCGCCTGGTGAGGGTTCCTGTTGGGAGATACTCGCCTCGGTGTCATAAGTACCGGTTCATAGTCCCTCTCCCCTAGTGATATTACGCACATCTACATGTCTAATATGGGTAGACTTGATCTCACACCCCGTTAGATAGAAGTAAAATTTCTACTAGGAGACCGTTGTTGGCAGCGAAATATCAGGAGAAGACACTGATGCTATGTGATCTTCCGTGGTCCGGTTAGCGTGGTTGCTATGTGATCCTCCACATAAAGCCCCTTGATTTTTGGCCGTATTCGAGCCTATATTTATTATTCAACTAGATGATTTGGTATCATCTGCACTATTGGATAGGATGATTTGGTATCATCCGAGATTATGTAATGGGACAATTTGGTATCCTCCCGAGATTAGTGTGTTTTCCAACCCCTGAGAAGCCATGATAGAGTTATATAGAAATCTAAGGTAGAGCCCTTTCGGGTACGTGATCTCGTTAGGCCTGTCGCGTCACTAGCCCTGGTGTCGACTACGCCTATCATGTGGGGAAATTTGTACACCTCTACAGAGTTTATTGAATCTATTCGAATAGCCACGTCCTTGGAATGGGATATGCTGGGATGAGATACTATGATTAGACTTCTCTTAAAATGGTGATAATCTAGTAAGACGCATTTTACCAGGCTAGTAAATTGTAATTAACCCCGGGAACTGGTGATAATGGTAATACTCTGCCAGGGCTCAACTTATAATTATAAATACTTCACCCTACTACTTTTATCTCCACCATAACATCCTCCACATATAGCCTTCTCCTTCCACCTCACCTCCACCCAAGTTAGGGCTTGCTAAGTACTTTATGTACTCAACCCCCTCCATTCTATGTTTTTAGGAGAGAAGCTGCAGGAGCACATACCGGGATGGAACTACTGGAGCTACGCAAGGATAGGATAATAGGAGAACATACTAATATGGAGCTATCGAGAACTGCGCAAGGATAGGACAACCAGAGTATACTCGAAGGCAGAGCCTTACGACTACACGAAGGAGCTACGCTAGGACTCGACGACTGAGACAGAGGAATACGCTTAAGAAATAAGTCTAGGGTTACGTCCGCACTCTAAGTTGCCTGTAGAAATGGAGCCACGACGATATAGGACCACTATCTTAGAACTCTGATATACGACATAAGGCCAATGACCCAAGCTATGTAAACCCGAACAATGTAATGTGTTTCCCCATTAGCAATAAGTATGGTTTTGATATCAATCTTATTCGAATTGTGCGTATCAGTTACTAATCCAGGGACTGATACATGATGCACAGAGGACCCTAAATCAGGGGCAACACAATCATGAACGTGTTGGTACGATAGCAGTCTTGAACATGTTGATATTTAAATTACTGGTAATGAGAACACCATACCTGCCAGGAATGTGTTGGTATTTAAATTATTTATTTATTTTTATTCATAATCCTAACATTATTATTTTCAGAATGTTAGTATTTTGCAAATGTATGTTTTTTTGTTAACAAGTTCTACTGTCAGTCATCGAAACATAACTTTTCATGTTGATTTATTAGATTCATACCACCAGATGTATTCATGTACGTGGTGTTGGTGTACACAGGAGTATATGCCGCCGTTGCATGCTGTGCAGGTGCCCCCATATATGGCAACAAACAAGCTTTTGGCGCTGATTTAGTTTGTTGTCTTTTTTTCTATATATTTTAATTAATTAATAATTACTTAATTATTGCATGCATTTTAAAAACCAAGGTTGAGATTTATTTGAGATCTTACCTCCTATATGGTAATGGAGGTACCTTAGCAAGGCCCTAAATAAAGACAATATGATCAAGAGGAAATGGAAAGAAACCCCAAGTGTTAAAATGAAAATATTCCTCACTTGCTGTTTTGCTGCTGTGTTGCAAAGGTTGTTTGGGTGGTGACAACACACTGTTTAGGTGCCTCAAATATACCCAGAAAAATGCAAGCAACAATGTTAGAGCTAGTGCAAAAGGTGGCTGTCGAATGGACATGAATTTCATGCTTTTGGCGTTGGAGCTTTGTGTTGGGCTATATGGAACTCAAGAAATAGAGCTTGTTTTGAAGGAAAGACTGTTAACAACCCTGCTGAGATTGTGTGTTATGCTTGTGCTCTTATGCCATATTGGGCAGGTTTGCATGCTGATGAAGACAAGAAGAGGCTAGTGGAAGGAGTGGCCCTCACGTTCAAGATTGCAACAAAGATTCTCAACAAGTCAAAGCAAACAAGAGGGGTGGGAAACCGATTGATTGCAAGATGCTGATCATCCTGGCGACGATGAACAGGGACAGGGGGACAAATCACTGAAGGAAATCTCCATCAATAGGTGTTGTCATAGGCTCATAGCTCTTTTGTGATAGTTGTGTTGGCTTAGCTAGTTTGTTGGGTGCTGTAGGTGTCTTGACTCTTTTCTGTTTCCTAGTTAAACTTGTGGTCGCTGTTTACTTTCCTCCAAGGACATCTGAATCAGATAGCCTATAGGAAAGGTACTGTTGATTGGCCCTAGGAATCTGTTTGCTTTTTGTTCAGCCTTCAAGCTGTCTGTAATGCCACCAGACTGATGTATTTCCATTATTCACTTAGGCCTTGTTGGGATATTATTGGATTCACCTCAATCTACATGTGTTGAGTAGATTGAAGTGCAATTTAATATAAGTTTAACTCCAATCTACCCCAACACATGTGGATTGATGTGAACCAGACTACATCCAAGCAAAGCGGGGTTCACCTCGGTTCAAAAAAAGAAGAGACAAAACTACGATAGGCATTTCTCTACAAGAGCAACATTCTCGTGCAGTTATACATAATGTTACATGTTGTATGGAAGTGATCTCACTGCTTCGAGATTTCTTTTCATACGAGGCAGATCAGTAAGTGGTGCTATATATACATAACGGTAGTCAGTACCATTTTACAATGAACAAACTATAACCATGGAAGAAACATCGTTGTCGATATCAGTGTCGTTTCTAGAAAGCTGAGCTCTCCGTTTCCCTTTCTGTTTTAGACACACGCACAAAACACTGAGAGCATACAACACAAGACGAGCTCTCTGCCTAACAGAGTCACAGCTAACAAGGTACTCCCCGTTTATTCCTTCCTATAATATCACCTGTGTATGGGTGCCATGCACCCTCCATTACTGGCTTGTCCGGAATCTGTGGAGAATAGATTCAGGTGGAGCCTCTCAGCTCCCCTTGCTAAAAAAAATAATATCATCTGCATCTCTGTACTGCTTTGACATCAGCGCTTATCAATGTTTGGTCCAACACAGACACATAAGCCCACGTAATTAGGACGGCCCATGTCAGCCCAAGTACTCGGCAACCCATTGCACCCTCCGCTGGTCCTGCCCATGACGCCACTGCTGACTGAGGTGCTGCCGCCACGCCCTTATTGTCTTCGCCGGCCAGGCGGCGACGACGTCGAGCCGCTTTGGATTACTCTGGTATTTTGGCTTTGATGAGGAGAGCGAGGACACGCCCGGAGACAGGTGCCACAGGAACTAACGGCAAAAATAAAAACGACGGGAGGTCGGAGGAGGTCGCGGCGCCGGCCCCAATCCCCGTCCCCGTCTCGTCGCCTCTCAGGCACGCAAGCAGCCGAGCATGGAGGGTAGGAGTAATGGAGATCTTGGACTTTGGAGCCGGTATCGCGATCACACCATTCGTGGTTCCTCCTCATCTAGCGGCTACACATCAGCAGGTACCATCGTCTCGATCTCCACTGGCTACACATCAAACAGCAGCTCTTGCGCCTCTCCTCTATCTCGTCCCTGGGCCTGGAGGCCGCCATAAACATGGACATGGAGTTGGTGTTGGACGAGGACAGGTCTCGTCCAACCAAGAAGTATCGCAAAGGAATAGAGACCAGCAAAGAAAAACAAGAGGAGGAGGTGTACTATCAGGAAATAACGAAGGAGGAGATGGAGGGAATCAAATTCGTGGTCTATGAGTTCCTCGGTGTGCCATCGCCGTCGCGGTCAGAGGATGGCAGCCTCGAAGCCAAAGGTGGTAACATCGGTGTCCTAGATTGGTGGTTGAAACATCTGGGTGTAGGATGGGTCCTCGACATCGCTGATGATTATGTATCTGCTGGAAAACTAGAGCATACTTTTGATCATGCACGGAGCTGGACGAGGGCTCTCGCTAAAATCACCGAGACCGTATATTCCTAGTAGCGGTGCTGAAGAAGAACAGCAACCTGAGACTGAGACCGGCAACAAAGATAGTATTCCGGATCTGTTCCAGTTTGCACAGTTCATCCAAGAAACCATGTTGAAACTGCTCGTTTTTGTTGACGTCATAGTTGAAGACGTTATGAACCGGAGGGTGCTGCGGCCATACAATGAAGTCACTGCCCTCAGCCTGTTCGTTTCGGCTTATTTGCTCGTATCTGGCTTATAACCCACGGCTTCAACAATATTTTTCTCTCACACCAAATCAGCCAGCAATACTTTCAGCCATAGATTATAAGCCGATTCAGCCGAAACGAACAGGCTGATAAGCAACCACAGTGGTGTACTGGTACTGTTTCATCTCTCTGCTCTTCTCGGTGTGCACGATGCTCTGTCTGAGGCCTTATCAGCGATCCGATGGCTATTCGGTTCGCCTCCCTCTGGAGGAGTTGAAAGAATACAGGACAAGATAGTCCGCATTCTGTCAGCAAAGCAGACCAAGGCGGCTGAAGCCATATGGAGCACAATGCAGCAAATTTTGATGGAGTTCACCAAGGATCGAGATAACTTGTCGTGTTCTCTAGATACACAAGAATCATCAGACGTTCACAAGGACACTCAGTTCGTAATCTGGTACATCAGGTTGTTGTGCTCTCATTACTGGTCAGTGGCTGCAATCGTGCCTGAAGCAGCTAGCCATAGCAAGTATGTACCTCAGACAGGAAACATAAGACCTTTGGACAGTATGATCAGAGAGATTGTGTCTTGTCTACAAGAAACGCTTGCCAACAGATCACAGTTCTTTCTAGATCATGGCCCTAGGTTCTTATTCTTGCTCAACAACTTATACTTTATAAGGCAGGAGCTCCCCGGCAACACACCCTTTTCTCTCAAACAAAACATGGCAGCCCTATTTGGCAAAGTTGGGGACTACGTGAATAGCTATCTACAAGTATCTTGGGCACCGATGTTGTCAAGCTAATTAAATCCTACACCTCTTTGTTACAAGAGAAACTACTCCCTGCTGTCTAAGTTTGAGGACGAGTTTCGAAAAACGTACACCACTCAAAAGTTATGGAAGGTCCCAGATCCTGAGCTAAGGAAAACACCGCGCAATGCTATCATCGTGAAAATCATTCCAAGCTATACAAAATACATAGAGGACAACAAAATACTCAAGAGCTGTTTGAAGGATGATAAACACTGAGAGTGCAACACAGAAGCCAAGTCACCACAGGGTTTCTGCTGTTTGTGTTGATTTTTTTAATAAAGTGGTGCTGTTTCAATTGCCTTTGCTTCTGGGGCTATATGTGAAGCAGAGGAAAACCTGAAGCACTATAAAACTGCAATTTTGAAATGACTATGGAACAGCCAGGAGTCATGTGTATTCCATCTGCCTTGCAGACTTGTACTAGCACTAAATCAAGCCTCCTGAATTGTCAATTTCCAAACGAATTCATGTGCATAACTCAAAACCTTGCTCAGGATCCAATTCTTGATCGACAATTCCTCCTATACTTGGCAGCAGCTTCGCGCAGTTCTTATCACAAAATCGACAGTTTTTGTGTTCATGCCCCTACTTTAAAGTTCAATAATGGTTTTTGCCCTCAGTTTTTTAACATTATGATTATGCTCATGTTTTGTCAAACTGATGAATGGGTTTGCCCCAATTTTGTTAACTGCGACTAATAGTGTCAATTCAGATGTGAAAAGACAAGTTTGTCTATATGGACATGAATTAGTGTTTTTACCCATGTTTTAAAATCAAACATTGCGATGACATTACGACATATTTCAAAAGAATTTGGCAGCGAAACTTCAGAAAATCAGCATGTATTTCAAGTCTCGACAGTATGCAATAGTATCATAGCAAGGAATGTACAATTAGGTAAATCACCCGAAAGATCCAAGTTTACTCACCTACAAACCAAACTGAATTGACATCCATAACGTCTACCAACAATACTCCATCACCATATTAGGAATTGCAGAAATTACATAGCCTTTTCGTAAATATTGGAGCAAATCCATGAGCCAATTGTGTAACGCCTTATGTATTCCCTCATGCTCAAATCTGTTATCTGTTACTATACACCTAAAAAATATGAAGCGGTTTCGTCCAACGCCTTATGTATTCCCTCATGCTCAAATCTGTTATTCTTGTGCCGCTTACCCTCATGCTCAAAACCTGCCCGGCTGTTATTCTTGAATACCGGGTACCGGGTAACGCCTTATGTATTCCCTCATGCTCAAATCTGTTATTCTTGGCGTCACCAGCAACGACGACCACCGCGGCGAGGTGCTGCAGCCGGTTCGCCCGTTCAAGTCCTCGCGCGGCTCGCCTTCGCCTCCACCTCCCACGTTACGCCACCGCCCCCGTGTTGTTTCCTCTGCCCTCGCCCCCGCGCCCGATGTTGCGGCGGCCAAGAATGCCTCAGTATCCTGAACGCCGGCGGCCACCGCGGTTGTTGTTGCTGTCTTTGTAGCAGCTAGGTTTAACTGATTTGAGGTTCGTTCTAGTGGAGTGGAATGCCGTGGATTTGAGCTGCTTAGGGTTGGGGAATTTTAGTATCAATTTTGGTCCCCTGATTTTGATTTCCATCTGTTGTGTTGGCTTCTGTTTCCCTCAGTTTATTTGATCTGATAGGTTGCTTGTGGTTGCTTTACTAGTTCACTGCAGCCAGTTTACGATCTCTGTTCATGCTCTGTTTTTTCTTTTCATTTCGTCATTCTTAACTGAATGCAGAGCAAATAATGGTTGCTGTTTTATGGCACCTTAGTATGAATGATGTGATAGCAGACTAGCATGGATATATAGGTCACTTTGTAAGTTGATTTTCCAGGACATGTGACCATTTCAGTGATACATGGTGTAGCGAACGGAAATGCAAATTAGGAGTGCAGCTTATCCACATGCTGAAATTTTCCCTTATAAATTTCTCAACTGGTTCAAATCAATATAGGTTCAGATTTGGTGTCTTGTGGGGTCTTCACATGCATTACCTTATACTTACCTTTGGTTGTTGCTAAATCGAGTTTGAACATGTGTCTTGTAGTGCTCTGGTATTTCCTTATCTTAGTATCACATAGCATTGAATTGGAAGTGCAAGAGATCTGAACTAGTGTGTTTCTGTATCCTAGTTTATCTATGGTGTATTTCAGACTCTTGCCTTGCTGCTGAGGTCAGTGATGTTCTAATGGCATGAACATAGTAGAGGGCCTGTTTGCATATGCCTGTGTGTTTGTTACTGTCGGGGACCAATACTAGGGTACCCGAAGAGAAGGAGCTAATAACCATCAACATCGATTCGTCTGAGCAGTCAAGAGCGTGACTACAGCTCCAACCAACCCCCAGGTGTGCAAACTCTTCCTTGCCCAACCCCTGAGGGTTGGCTCCACCTCGCCCGACACCGAGGCCATGGGGTCCGCCTCGCCCGACACCGAGGCTGTGGGCTCCGCCTTGCCTGACCCCTGAGGGTAGCTCCGCCTTGCCTGACCCCTGAGGGTAGCTCCGCCTCGCCCGACACCGAGGCCACGGGCTCCGCCTTGCCCGACCCCTGAGGGTTGGCTCTGCCTCGCCCGACACCGAGGCTGTAGGCTCCGCCTCGCCCGACCCCTGGGGGTGGCTCCACCTCACCCGACACCGAGGCCGCGGGTTTCGCCTCGCCCGACCTCTGGTGGCGGGCTCCGCCTCGCCCGACACCGAGGCCGTGGGCTCCGCCTCGCCCGACCCCTGAGGGTTGGATCCGCCTCGCCCGACACCGAGGCCACGGGCTCCATCTCGCCCGACACCAAGGCCGCAGGCTCTGCCTCGCCCGACCTCTAAGGGTTGGCTCCGCCTCGCCCGACTCTTGGGTTTGGGCTCCGCCTCGCCTGAGGCTTGGGTTTGCGCTCCGCATCGCCCGGTCTCTGGGGAGGAACTCCGCCTCGCCTGACCCCGAGGCCGGGGATTCCGCATCGCCCGACGGAGACCCATACCGCCTCCAACCACTCCAGATCCAAGCGTATGGGCCTAGGTCAAAGCTCTGACACCAGGGAGGTGACCGGCACGCCCCGATTTAACCCGTGGCCGTGACGGGCCATACCTGGGGGATCACATCAGGAACAGCGTCGGGCATACCGGTGCTATTCTGCCTAACCCTCATACGAACACTGACGGGCGTGTCAGTTCACCACGGCGTCTACCAGGACGGAGTGGAGTGCCATGACCGACAGACGACGCCTGAACATGGCACCAGTAACGGATAGGGCCGCGACGAGAAGCTGTCCCTGTTGACGTCTACAGGGTCGGTGGGACCCGCATAGAGGAGAAGAAGGACCCGACGATCCTGAAGGACATCTTCCTTTGATTCTCCTTTTTTCCCTCCGCGGTAACCCGTGCTTTCCCTTGGCCTATAAAAGGGAAAGCAGGGCGTCCCATTACGGGGCATCGAACCAACGATCGCACCACATCGCATCGAACCATCAGACTCAAATCCGGTCGATCCACCAAGCCCGAACACGTAGCTAAGCAGCGATCGAGCTCTCGGCACCCATTCGTTCCTTCCATCAGAGACTTGGGACCTATCCCTCTCTCGACCGTTTGTAACCCCTACTATGAACTTTCAGTGCTAGTAACACGAGCAACAGCAACGAACTGGACGTAGGGACGTTCTACCCAAACCAGTATAAACCACGTGTCCTCTTAGCACACCATCCGAGCCAGACACGTAATATTAGAAATTTACTTGTTGGTGGCAACTCAAAACACCGACAGTTAACGCGCAAGGTAGGGGCCTTTTGCGTGTCTCGACATCCACACCAGGCCTTAGATGGCTAGTCATAACCTCGGCTAGGTCCCTGGCGCGCATGTGCATTTTGGGGACCTGGACTTCACCGTCACGATGGAGGGAGAGTTGGTGATGGCTCCCGCCACCGTCTGACCTCTTCACTCCGTCGGCCTCGACAAAATCACTGAGGCGCTTGAGGAGCTGCAGCTGTGCACACCAGAGGCCCGTGCCCCCAGAAGCGACTAGCTCCTCAACTTCGACCACGGCAGGCTAGAGCACCAGCTCGGCATCTTCCTGGGACCCCGGTCGTCCCAGGAGGACCTGCGTAGCCTCACCTTCTTGTTCGCCAACGTTATGGCATAGCTTGCTGGAGGGGAGCCGCTCTCTCCGGAATACCTCATCCGGAGTGCCCCGACAGCGCTCCCATTCGGTCTCCGTAACGCCGCAGAGACCGATGGCCACCTTGTGGCACGACGCATGCCTCTGTCCCATGCAAACGATGAGTTTGTGGGGATGACTGAATATGTCGCGGAGTCTTTCCTCAACCTTCTCGTGGGAGAATCGGAGTCGCCCTCCTGCTCTATCTCTAGCAGGGGGAGCCATCACCCCTCTCGTGAGTGTTTCATGGCGGGTACCCCCGAGGTACACGTCGAAAGCATCCACGAGGAGGAGGCTACCCCGACGAACGATCTCGACGACGAGGTCAAGGGGGGACAGGGGCCCCACCCTGCCTGTAGGTGGAGCAGTTGAAGGCCCAGCACCTAGAGCTTGAGGAAGCATGACTCCAGCTCGAGCAGGAACGCGTGGAGCATGATCGGGAGGAAGCACCTAGAGCTTAAGGAAGCACGACTCCAGCGACGTGAACCGGAGGATCATCGCGGATGATGAAGCCCTCCCACACTTCACCCGGGCAAGCCAAAACATCGCTGCTACGGCGGCCTTGCTCCGTGGCCTTCTAGGGCCCACGACGCTTGAGGATCGTTGAGCCCACCGTGAGATTCGCACGCTGCTCGAGCATGCGGCAGTGCAGTAGGCTAAGAGCTCGCTGTCTCGACGACACGAGCTCGACGCCAGCTAGCGCACGCCCTCAGAGTGACCGGACAAGGACACATCAGTCCACCAGATGCCACAAGGCAGCAGGCAGCGCACCACGGTCCCAGTGCATGAGCGTCTCGGCCCCAACCATGACGCACGCGACACCCTCGACGCCCACAGACGTGCCCACGACGATCCTAGAGAGGGACCTAGCCGCAGCTATCACCCTCGTTGTGGCGGATGCTACGACAGCAGGGAGGACCGAAGCCCAAGCCCTGGCCTATCGGGACCTTAGGCCTTCGGGCGACATGTCCTCAATGCGGCCTTCCCGCCACGGTACCGACCACTGACCAACATCCCGAAATACTCCAGGGAAACGAACCCCGGATTGTGGCTCGAGGATTATCGGCTTGCTTGCCAAGCCAGTGGAGCGGATAATGATGATTCCATTATCCACAACCTTCCATTATTCCTGGCTGATTCAGCGCGAACATGGTTGGAACACCTTCGTACAACAGAATCCAAAGTTGGGCGGACCTAAAAGAGATCTTCTTGGGAAATTTCTAGGGCACGTACAAGCGTCTTGGGAACCCATGGGATCTCAAAAATTGCCAACAGAAGGCTAGAGAAACCCTTCGTGGATACATCCGGCACTTCTCTGGGCAGTGCAACGAGCTGCCCAACGTCGCTGATGCCGACGTCATAGGAGCCTTCCTGTCCAGGACCACCTGCGAGTCCCTGGTTCACAAGCTGGGACGTAAGGGTCCGTGGACCACTAAGGAGCTCCTTGACATCGCCACCAGCCATGCCTTGGGCGAGGAGGCGGTCGAAGCGATCTTCGACCGCCTCAAAGGCAAGGTGAAGCGGGACGAGGACGTCGGCAAAGGCACCTCCAACCGTCCCATCAAGAAGAAGAACAGGCAGCGGCGCGAGGGCTCGCTTGTGGCTGCCATCGACCGCAAGGGGTCCAGAAGCCCACGGAGGGTACCCCAGACCACTTCGAGAAGCTGCTCGAAGGGCCATGCCTGAACCATTCTTTCCCCGTCGAGCACCTATATAAGGACTACGACCTCTTGAAGCGGTTCTTGTCCGGAGGCTTCGACAAGGGGGAGCACAAGAAGGAGCCCAGCTAGATGAAGCGTGCAACATCTCTCTCCTCCACTCAGCCAAGTACTAGCAAGCGTTGCATTGGTACCACAGTCGATGGGTGCGGGGTTGGGCCTTCAATGTCGGGGATCTGGTGCTCCGCTTCATCCAAAGCAGCAAGAACCACCACAAGCTCTCTCCGCCGTGGGAGGGACCGTACGTCGTCGTGGGGGTGCTCCGACCAGGCGCCTACAAGCTCAAGGACATCGACGGTGAAGTTTTGGTCAAT
Organism: Miscanthus floridulus; assembly: GCF_019320115.1. NCBI lineage: Eukaryota > Viridiplantae > Streptophyta > Magnoliopsida > Poales > Poaceae > Miscanthus > Miscanthus floridulus. The sequence goes on from NC_089598.1 coordinate 107,661,323, forward strand.
GCCTAGAACATCAAGCAGCTACGTCACTTTTACCCTTAATATACGCACACTTTCTCTTATCAGTTTCATTATCAACTCCCCGATCTTTAGGTGACGCCCGACCCCAGCAACGGCAAAGGGTCGGGCCTCACTCGGGGGCTAATAAGAGCATATCTATCCGGTAGACAATCTCTACGTCCGACCCTTTCTCACGATTAAGACCTAGAAGCGAAGTTTGCGGAAACAAACGCTGAGTAAAACTGGTCAGACTACGAGAAACCTACGCCTTGGCGGCTACAGCGCCTTTGCTCACCAGCGTGATCAGAGTTTTTTTCGCACCTCGGGCTTTTTGGCCTTAGCCATGGAAAGAGTCGGTACGCGTTTAAGAGTCTATCCGCCTGGCGAACATTCTCCGTGCCCGACCCCCTCTCACGTTGAGACCTAGAAGCTAGGGATACGGAAACAAACTCTAAGTAAAACTGGTCGGACTGTGAGAAACCTACGCCTCGGCGACTATGACGTCTTTGCTCACCAGTGTGATCAGAATTTGTTCACCCACGCCCCAAGCTTTACGGTCTTAGAGGTGGAAAGGGTCGGAGTGCACCGACCTTTTTATACGAAAGGAGGAGAAGGGCTAAAAACTATTTGGCCATAACAAAATCTAAAGAGCTTGTCCATTTATTATGAGTTCATCGCCTGGCTTATCTGCCTAACTAAATTCTTTCGCGGGATGCTCTCATCCTCTATCTCCGTAGGTAAGTCCTGTCCCAGCGGGGCAATACAAGTGAACGGATGTCTTAGCCGCTGCCGAGGGATGGGTAGGGAGCAACAGGATGCCCCACGCGGGTTATGCTGACCCCATCACAGACGACGGACATGGATTCCGCTCGAACATATCCGGTAAGAGCTCCCTGAACCCATCATTCGTGCCATCGAGGTAAGTCCTGTGCTAGCGGGCCACCCAAATCGATCGAACAATTCGGGCCACTGTCGAGAGGTGGGTCACCCTTACTTTACGCGCATTAATTTTGCTATCGAGTCCCCGACCCCAGCAATGGCAAGAGGTTGGATCTCGCTCGGGGGCTAGCAAGAGTGTCTATTCGGTAGACATTCTCGATGTTCGACCCCTTTTCTCATGCTAAAACCTAAAGGCAAGGTGTGCAGAAACAAACTCTAAGTAAAACTGGTTGGACCACTGAAAACCTACGCTCCAGCGGCTATGGCATTTCTGCTCACCAGCGTGATCAGAGTTTCTGTCCCCGCACCCCAAGCTTTAGCCTCCGCCTTCTTGGGAAAGGTTTGGAGGGGCCCACCTGTGGAACCTCCATCTAGGAGAGGCCAGCAGGTCGCCCAATGTCGATCAGATGGCTCTGGCTGCTGCCGAGTGATGAGTAAGGAGCAGCGGGATGTCCCATGCAGGTCACGCTAACTCTGTCACAAACGACGGACCCAGACTCCATGCGGACATACCTAGTAAGAGCTCCCCGAACCCATCACTCGAGCCATCGAGGTAACTTTACCAACCCCCACTTTACTTTTCCGATACATGAGCATTCATTCATCCATTCTCATGCACGCATTCATACATTCATTCATACATTCATTCATTCATACATTCATCTCATACATCCAAGCATTGCATATGCAATTATTGCATCACAACACTTCACGTCGCGTCACAAAGCGGTAGTCATCTCATTCGACATGAGCGGCGACCGACCGAGGTTCGAAGGCTGGCCTGCGAAGGGCTCGAGGCCGCCTTGTGTCAAATAGAGCCAGGGGAGAAAAACTTAGATGAACCCCAGTGGCCTTGCCCGACCCCGCTAAGAAGTAGACAGGGACATCTATACCTTTCTCGTTTGATCCTAACCTCGAGCCAAGCCCACAGAATCTCCATCGAAGAGAGGCCAGTGGGCCACCCAAGCCAATTGAACAACTCGAGCATCTACCGAGAGGTGGGTTAAGGAGCAGTGGAATGCCACATGAGGGCTATGTTGACCCCGTCAGCGGATGATGGACCCAGATTCCACTCGGACATGCTCGTTAGCGAGCTCACTGAGCACAGCACTCAAGCCATCAAGGCAAGTGTCATTAGCTTAGCCCCTCCAGTTGCGGAAATTGAGGATGGGGTGACGCATGAAATCTGGCCGACCCCTACCAACCCCACGGGGCTCGGGGGCTCGAGCCGCATGACCCAAACTTGGGACTCCACCTGACCGGGGTTCGAAGGTCGGCCCACGAAGGGCCCGAGGCAGCCTCGCGTCGAACAGAGCCAGGGAAGAAAATGTAGATGAGCCCCAGCGGCCTTTGCCCGACCCGCTCAGAAGCGGACAGGGTCATCTCGACCTTCTCGTTCGATCCTAACCTCGAGCAGAGCCCACAGAATCTCCATCAAGGAGAGGTTAGCGGGCCACCTGAGTCGCTCTCTGGAGTGACACGGGCATCTGCCAAGAGGTGAGTTAAGGAGCAGTGGAATGCCACATGAGGGCTATGCCAACCGTATCACAAACAACGGACCCGGATTCCACTCAAACAAGCCCGATAGCGAGCTCACCGAGCGCGTCACTCGAGCCATCGAGGCAAGTGACATTAGCTCAACCCCTCCGGTTACGGAAACCATGGACGGGGCAACGATCACAAAGACGAGCTGACCCTCGACTGGACCCCTGCTACGCGTGGGGGCTCGAGGAAAGTTTGACTCGCAAGGAGACCGAATGCGCGGTCGCAGAACGATGGCTCAGAACCTTGGGAGGGGGTACGTGTGAAAACAAGAGACATTTTCTCCTACTAATTTCGCTATCCTCTCCTCGATCTTTAGTGACACCCGACCCCAGCAATGGCAAGGGGTCGGATCTCACTCGGGCGCTGATAAGGGTATAAATACACCCTTTCTAAAATAGTCACCGCGCCCGACCTCTTCCTCGCGTTAAACCTTGTGGCAAGGTCTGTGGAAACGAACGACTGAGCAAGGCTGGTCGGACTGCAAGAAACCTACGCCCCAGCAGCTACGGTACTCTTGCTTACCAGCGTGATCAGAGTTTCCCTCCTACACCTTGGGCCCTACGGTCTTAACAAACTGAATGGTCAGAACACATGAACCCCTTTTTACACATAAAAAGGGAGGAAAAACAAATTTGATCAAATGAGACAAAATGATAAGTTGTTCAGATAGTACACAGAGGTCGGAGCTTGTCCTCTTGTTACATGAATGATTGCCCGACCTATTTGGCTAACTAAACCCTCCGGGGGAGAACTATGCTCTCTATTTTGTCTGCCAGGTCCTACGAAAGGGGAGCCACCGCCGTCTCCATCTCCTCCAGCTCGTGGGCTTCATAGCCAGGAGCGAAGCCGTGGCTCATCGTCTCTAGGTCAATGCTGTCCCCATAATGAGAACGAGCAATTGTGAAGGATTGGTTGACCCTGGTGTGAAGCGCATTCCTCTCGAGCTGGCGCACCCGAGCTGTGATCTCAACGGCACAGGCCGTGAGCAAGCTAATCCCCTTCTACCGCATCACCTCAAGGTCGTCGCAGACCACTCCGATGGTGGCGCTCAGGATACCAAGCTCATCGCTCTCCGCCTAAAGATTCCTCCTTGCTTCGACGAGGTCCATGGCCAGCCCGGTAGAGACGCTCTCAGCCTCCAGCTTATGGGTCATCATGTTTCTGAGCTTGGCCTAGAGGGAGCTGACCTTCTGCTGCACGTCGTCACACTCTTGGCAGGCTTGGTCATGCTCTTGGAGGGCCTGGTCGCGCTCCTCGTGAGCCACACGCGCACTCTGAGTGGAGCCTCTCCACGGTTTGGACTAGCTCATCCCGCTCCTTGCGTAGCCGAGCGACCGCCATGACATCTAGACTCGCCCTCTTCTCCAGGGCCGCGAGCTTCTCCTTGGCCCCCAGCTTCAGCTCCCTTTAATTCTCAACCTCGGCTAGAAGGTCGAGGATCCGCTGGCAGGTCTTGGTGTCCTTCTAGAGCAGCTCGTCCCGCTCCTTCCTGACCTTGGCAGCCTCCTTGTCATCTCTCCGTGATCTCACCGATAGGGCCTCGAACGCCCTCTCGGGCTCGTCAGCATGCCGATGGGCCTCGGCCACCCGCGACCGAAGACTGTCCACCTCCTCGGTGAGGGGAGTCAGCTCAGCCACCTTCTGCTAGGCAGCAACAAGCTGTGTGGTCACCTCCCCACGTAGCCATGCCTCCTCAACAAGGCGGTCCCAGGTTTCCTTCTACGCACGAAGGAACCGAGACTTCCCCCGGTTGCGAGCGATAAGGGACTGAAAGGAGACGATGGTCAGAATACAAAAATATATAGAGAAAGAAAAGGGCGAGAAGCAGGGTCAAGTGAATACCTGGCCAGAGGGAACGACAACGTCGCGCAAGGCACCTCGGGCGTGGTCCAAGGCTTCGAGCACGGACGTGACCCCCACATCGAGGCTCTCCCGCTCCATGCTCTTTGCGGCGTCATCGAGAGTGAAGAGCGTCGATGTCGGATCCTCTGGACCCACCCACCGGAGTAAGGGCTCGCCCCGCGCAGGCGAGTCGCTGCCCACCGATGTCAGGGCTAGGGACGGTTCCCCACCGGCTCTGATTGCGGCCGACCCCGTCGAGACACTCCCTCCAGCGACGGAAGGGGTCAGCGGTATGGACGCTGACTCCTCTCCCGGCACCACGACCTCCGGGGACCCCTCGGTCGCGTCCCCCTCCGTCCGGCCCATGCCAGACGCCGTCATCTGGGCCGCCGATGGCGCGGGTCACGCCGGTTCCTCAGGTGCAGCCCGACTGTGACCCGCCTATCACAGTCACCGCCACCTCCGCTTGCGTCGACGGAGTCCTGACCGGCTACGTCGCGCCCGCCACGGTCGATGCCGCGAGCGCGGTTGGCAGCCCCGTCGGCCCTATCGTCAATAGCGGTATCGCCGCCATCGCCGGCTATTCCGCGACCTCCGAGGGCACGGGCGCCACCGTGGGCAGCGCCTGATCGGCCAGCGACGCAGTCACACTGGCGCCACTCCCGCCCGAAAGGGACATCATTTCTATTCAACCATAGAGCCCAACAAAGCATAGCCACGCCTACTAGAATACATACATCACCTACTGTTTATCCTATTTTACAAAATTAGAAATCAAAACATATATTCTATCTATTACCTCATAGAAAATAATAGGTAATTCTAAGCATCCGATCTAATTAAATGAATGGCTCACAGTTATTTGGGAGTACCACAACAAAGCCATCAAATCATAGCATCTTGTATTGTTCACTGTCAAGTCTCACTTGTCATTTGTCCAAATGAAATTGTGTACACTAACTTAAAACTTTGGTTATGCTTATTTCGAGATTTTTTAAGCTATACTGAATTAACCAAAAGCTTAAGCACAATCAGATTTCTTTTCACATGAGGTAGATCAGTAAGTGGTTCTATAACAGTAAACAACAGCATCTTGTTTTAATGTATTAGATGCCTTTTACAACGAACAAACTACGTGTGGCAGAACCGTCCGAAATAACACGCTTACGGAGGTGCTCGCTTTCCACCAGACACTAAGCACCCCGAAAGCAAGCTACAGCGGGCGGTATCCGTCGGGTACACCCCAAGGGAGAACCCGAAAGATCCACATTTTTCCCAAGGATCCAATAATGAGAGTGAGTTACAATACTTGTCCATTTCATACATCAGAAGTTCTTAAAAAGTACATTATTACATTACCAAATGTCAGAGTGCGGAATAATAAACAGCGGAATTTGAAATAAGCATCTAACGATAAGAACGAGAATCCGTCTGACCCCACCAGAAGAACCCTCCACACAACGGTACTTCTCAAGCATCACTTGCAACAGGGGTAAATAAACCCTGAGTACACAATGTACTCGCAAGACTTATCCGACTAGTGGGAATAATTTTCCGACTCCAAGGAATATGAGAAGCTTTATGGTTTGCTAGTTTTCTTTTAGCAGAAAGCAATACTAATAGTGAGTCCTTATTTATGTTATTATTATCAGCCGTATTAAGTTATTATCTAGCCAGTCTATATAAGTACATGTTCTACTTTCAAGCAAGAGTTGAGCAATCAGTTCTATTTCTTCTTCTTTCAACTTTCAGTTCTTACTACGATGCTAGAGGTAAGACAAGTCGTAACGACTCGGCGGCGATTCGCGAACCAATGTGCCCAGCTGGGTGCCCCGAAAACACACGCCCCGCTTGTACCCTAGGCACAAGCAGGACCAACCCATCACCCTCCTGTCCTGGGTGTCCAGGTCCCCGTCCAAACTTAGACTCCAAGCCCCCACTCCCGAGTCCCGAACTAAGGGCGGTGCAAGGACCTCCACCATCTCCGCCTCCAATTAGTCAGTCTAGAAAGAGCCAGATCCACGACAAGAGAGCAACAAGTCTTTCCTGCGCCCATACCCATGTATGTGCTCGGGACAATAGATCTGTGACTTGCCTCGCGTCCATTGCAACGACCGGTCCTTAACCGACCAAACAGGGAAAAAGTGTAACCAAGCTATGCCCCGTTGGCCGCAGGACACAACCTCTTACACCCCTAATACCCAAACCATATCCCTGCCCGGTCACCATTTTTCCTTTCCACCATTTTATCATGAGTGATCATATTTATCACCTATTTGTGAGTAACGACAGGTTACCCACGCTACTGTCATCCTGAGCATAGCAGCTACTCGACCTATACTAGTAGGACTCATGGGTGGATATCTTTATGCACGTAGTTTCCATAAAATGCATATTACTTAAATGCACATTGTGTGTGTATATATATATATATATATATATATATATATATATATATATATATATATATATATATATATATATATATATATATATATATATTCAGTAATCATAATATAGGGGTTATGCACCGGGGCTTACCTTGGGCAGGAGACGGGGCAGTAAGGTCAGCACCAAAAGGCTCCGGGGCTCCCTCCTGCATGAGGATCTCCTCCTCGTACTCCTCAATGACTTTGTCGTACTCCTGTTCGTCGACGGGCACGAATTCTACCAGCTCATGATCTACATGCATGAAATGATGATGCAATGCTTAGTAATATAGCAATAGCAACTCTTAAAATAAAAGTACATCTGTTTAACTACTAAGCTAGTGCTACTGACCACCGTACTAAGCTATCTATTGTTACCGATAATAAGTTTGAAGTATGGCATATATTATTATAGCAACTACATGTATTCTTACTCCTAATGCTGATTTACGCTATATACGATAAAGCAAGGGTAATAGCTACTCTATTTATCAATTCACTCTAAGACTGCAAAATTTACAGCAAGTACATAATAACCTAGTGAGCCTACTGTAAAATTTTCATAGCTATAGCTATCACCAATTTACCATAAAAATTTCTACAATTATTAATCTACATAATACTAAGCTCTTTGGTTTGAATTTATGAACCTACCATTGTTACATCTAACTGTAATATAACTGCACTAACAAGTAGGTGGTATTTTTGTGAACCTAACAAACTTGGTTTCACTATTTTTGGACATCTACACGATTTACTACAATTTATTAAAGTTCAGCTCAAACTAATATTGAATAAACATTCACGAATTTACAGGAAAATGAAAACTGATTTCTATCTCGCAGCCCGGCCCAACCCGCGACGCCCGCGCACACACTCGCGCACCGCACCGGCGCGGCCCAGCGCGGTACGGCCCACGTGAGCCAGCGGCCCACGTAGGGAGAGAAAAACCCGCGCGCGCTACATTAAGCAAAAGAGCCCTCGGATTCCAATCAAATGGAACCGCAGTCTATTCCACTATTCCCTTCTCTCACCGACTCTAGCACTTAACCCCCAGGTTTACTTCAAATTTACATTGCAACGTCCCTGGCCGGACTTAACAGAGACCGCAACCCTCCCGACCTAGCGCCGGCGAGCACGCATCTCCACGGCCTCGATTCTTACCACCGCGACACTCCTCAACCCAAGAGCATCTGATAGAGGTACTAAACAACCCGGTTGGTGACGCACAGAGGCATGGCCACGCACCACGGCGGTGTTTGGCCGCGGTGACGCTGATGCCGGTGAATAAACCTTGCCTAATGCCTCAACTGCTACTCCTTAACCATGTACAGATTGCGGTAAACAATGTAGAAGTCCTATTTGAATCGCTACTACATTCAAGCATGTCGGCCACGGCAATGGCATCTACCCATGTCCGCCGGGGACGGACACGCGCTCCGACGAACCTCGGCCCTAATTGAGTCAACCAGCTACTCTAGGAGCAAGAGGACCTCACCAGCGATGTGACGGACGAACTAGGCGAAGTTGCGAGGAACGGCAACGGGCTGGCCACGCGTGCGAGGTTGCTCCGGTTCACGCGCGGCCGCGGAGAAGACGTTCCCGATGACCTACTGCACCGTTGGCGGGGCCACTGCACGGGCGAGGCAAACTAGTCAAGGAGAGGCAACAGCCGTGCTCGATTGAAACAAAAGAGCAAGGAGCAGTGCCCCGGGCCAAGAACTCGTCTCGCCGGCCATGGCGGATCGCCTAGGGGAAAATTCTTCCCATTACCTCACCGTAGGAAAGAAACCCGTCGAGATGACTCCAATCGGAAGCTAACTACTCTAGCTATTTGGGCGCACGGTGAATTGGAAAGGGATGGACTGCACCCGGCCAATTTGGTGGGCGACGGTGTTCGGCTAAATGGGTACGACGGTGGGGAAAACTCCAACTGAGGCCCTGGCACCGTATGGCTGCAACAGCAGCGGGCTTGGCACGACGCTGGACATCAATGCGACCTCCAGAAGTGCGCACGAGTTCGGCACTCCAACGCGCGACCGCAGCTCCGCAACATGTAAGGCGAGGGCGGCACGGCACTGCGCCGTAGAGGCTGGCATGTCCAGGAAACTGCAGAGTGGCGTGGCGTGAAGCGTGGACGGGACGGCGAAGTTAGGCGGGGCAAGGCCACGCGCGTGCAGCTGAAGTGTCAACAGCAACAGCGGCCGTGCAGGCGGTGCGCGTGAGCGTGCTCGGGCGAGTGGCAACACCGGTTCGGACGAGCCGAACACGCCGGCAGACGCGACGGCGAGGAGTGGCGCGGGCGGACGTGATGGAAGGGCAGAGCATCCAGGCCCGCCGCGCCCCAGTGCGCGAGTCGCGAGCCAGGCGCGCAACAGCGGTGTGGACCGGGCGACAGTGAAGGCCGAGCGGCCAGCGCGCGGCGACGACGGCGGCAGCGCGACTGGGCGCGTGCGGCGTGCGCGAGCTGCGCCAGAGCGTGGCGGTAGAAGGCTGTGGCTAGCAGCGCAGGGACCACGCGCGCGGACGTGCTTGCACAGGCGCGGAGGTGGCGACGCGGCCGGCGCGGCAGCGCGCGCGAGTCAAGCCAGAGCAGCGGTGCCAGGCCGAACAGAGGCAGTGACCGCGCCCGGAGGTGCAAAGGCGAAGCTGGGCGTGCGGACGGAGCTGGGCCGGCGGGAACTGGGCCAACAGGCCGAAAGCAGAGAAGGAGAGGAAGAATTTCTTGTTTTGTTTTTTTTTTCCAATTCTATTTTCAACTCCAAATGCCAACCACATTCAAATCCTTTTGCCAACCAAATTCAAATCCTTTTGCAAATTCCATTCAAACCAAAACATCACAAATAAAAAATGCAGCAGCATGTATGCACATACATTTATGTAGACCTATATTTGATTTTATTTTTAATAAAATTATTATTTTTCTAAATTTCAATGCTCACAAAATGTATAATTAAATTATTTTTTTTATTTTTAAATCATGTAAATTTTAGGGTGTTACAGTATTGGGAGCAGTTGGGATCAATGGTCCTTGGCTTGCGCCATCTACACGGTATCACAACGCGTCGTCTTCCTGGTTGAACGCCGTCGGGAATATATTGGTCGTCTGTATTGCCAACGCGTCTTTGGAAAAAGTTCGTATATTC